>NW_027305599.1:0-187387 GCF_039555335.1 Amphiura filiformis
CACTCTCATGAACATTTTCCAATATGTCAGCGCTCAAATTGGACATAATAGAACAATAAATCCCGCAGTGCGTTGACTGTACCCACATTGAAATGTATGAAATAAAATCTAAATATCACGGGGTTGAAACAGACACGTTTTATTGGATTTTACGGTAAATGCTGTTCCGTTTTCAGCAAAAACAGTGGATATGTCAGTGTTCAATAATTATGTAAATAACATTTAAAAGAACATGTTTTCATCACTTGCATTCTCCTTAAGGGCTGGAGTATGAACGTTTGGACAGCATTTATTGTGGGACATTAGAGCACATCAGACATATCGAATTGCATTCTGAATACGAAGAATGTCATTCTGATATCAAATAATTTTGATTTTTGAAATTCGCAATTTAATACACATTTTATGGCAAATCATTAAAATTGATATTTTTGATATTTAACAGTACTTGAGTAAACTTTATAAATCTGATGATTTATACTTAAAGTGTATGTAGGTGGGATGAAAAGCCGACGATCAATTGAAAATTTTGACCTTTCCTATTGAAGATATGGATTTTTTTCCCCAAAACACCAAAACAAATTAGGTCTTTTTGGGAAAAAAATCCATATCTTCAATATGAAAGGTCAAAATTTTCAATTGACCGTCGGCTTTTCCTCCCTGCTACATACACTTTAAGAATATGCCATTAGATTTTATATAATTTACTTCGAGGACTGTTATATATAAAAAAAATTGAAAAATATCAAATTTTTATAATTTGTCATAAAATTTGTATTATATTGTGATTTTCAAAAATGAAAATTATTTGATATCAGAAAGACATGCTTCGTATTCAGAATGCAATTCGATAGGTCTGAGGTGCTCTCATGTCCCACAAAAAATACTGTCGAAACGCAATAAACGCTCATTTTAGATCCCTTAATGAAAGAAGCAAAAATAGCAAAATGATATAGATGTGCTGCTGCAACTGTCAACATGCGTGAAACATAGAGGTTTCATTCAGGGGTAAATGCTCAAATTGGGTCTTTCAGGGGAAAATACTTAGTCACGAAAGGGGATCGATACTAATATAATAATAGTCTCAAGTAAGAATATTATTGTTCTTAAAGGGGCACTACACCCCTGCCCAAATTAGTGCCTATTTTTGCATATATTTTTGCATAAAAATTATAGCGCATTGGGGACAAGTAAGATATGTATATTATAGGGGCAAGAACTACAACTACTGCAAACTACTGTAAATTTTATTTCAGCACAGACAACAGTTGTGGGGTTACAGTCAAAAATGAGGGAAAACCAATATTTGATCAATAAATCAATAACTACTTGCTTTAAGTTGCTGAATTTTCAGTACAGTGGTTGTAGTCCTTGCCCCTATAATATACATATCTCACTTGTCATCATCATCATCAGTCGGCTGCGGAGCAGGCGACTACAAGCTTTCTCCAACTATTGCGATCTTGGGCAAGCGAAACAATTTTGTTTGGCTGCAACATCCCTTCAGTATCTCCCAGGAGGTGCTGGACATACTGTAAGTACAGTGTGCGTGGCCGTCCCGGTTTCCTCTTCCCATGTGGTGGAATGTAAAGGGCATATTCTTTCACAGGCTCGTCGTCTTCAAGACGCAGTATATGGCCGAGAAATTTGAGTTGATGAGTCTTGACTCTGGCAACCAGTGGAGTGGTGTTGGTCAGATTGTAGATGGTTTCATTTGGAATCCGATCCACACCCTTGATGTTTAACATGACTCTGTAGCAAGATGTTGCAAAGGCATTGATTTTGTTTTCCATGTCCTTGGTGATTACCCATGACTCACACCCGTACAGAAAGACAGTAACGCAAGTTGTCTGAAACAGCTTGATTTTTGTTTCGATTGGCAGGGATGGGCTTCTCCAAAGGCGCTCCAGTTTCCAGAAAGCTGCCCAGGCTAGTGCTTTTCTTCTTTTTAGGTCTCCAGCACTAGAGCCCATCTTGGAACCCAAGTACTTAAAGTCTGTGACATGGTTGATGGTACTACCATAGACTTCAAGTGCTGGTTGGGCGTTACAGTTTGCAGTCATATATTCTGTCTTAGGTGCGCTGATGACAAGGCCTAGATCTGCTGCTGCAGTTGCAGTCCTAGTAAGCTGCGACTGGGCCCGGGCTGTGGAAGATTCCAACAGGGCAATATCATCAGCAAAATCCAGGTCATTCAGCATCCTAGCAGGATACCTGCTTGACAGACGTGGGTAGGTAACAATTCCAGCGTCAATTCCAGAAGTTGATTTCTTCAGAAGGTAATCTACCAGGATAATGAACAGGAATGGCGCTAACACATCACCCTGAAGCACTCCAGTTGTTACTTGGAAAGGCTCTGAGATACTTCCATCAACCATAACGGCACTATTGGAGTCCATGTAGAGCACCTGGATGGCATTTACCACAACCTTTGGTATTCCATAATGCCGCAGCACTGAAAACATGACGGACCTGTTGATGGAGTCAAAGGCTTTTTTGAAGTCCACAAAAGTGACTGTCAAGGGAAGTTGGTACTCTTTGAAGCCTTCCATGATCCTCCTCAAAATGTGTATTTGCTGAGCATAGCTGCGACCTGATCTAAAGCCAGCCTGGTTGCTTCTCAGAAGAGGATCAATGTGAGGTCGGATCCTGTTCAAAAGGATCTTGTTGTACACTTTTGCGGCAATGGACATAAGCGAAATACCACGGTAGTTTGTCATGAGAGAGAGATCGCCTTTCTTTGGTAGAGGAAGGATGACATTTGTGACCCATTGACGTGGCGGTGTCAGCGTTGAGAATACTTCCATGCAGAATTTGAGAATCATATCAATCATGCTATCCCCTCCTCCCTGAAGTGCTTCAGCAGTTATAGCACAGTCCAATGCTGCTGCCTTGTTGGTCCTCATGCTTTGTCTACTTCTTCACGAGTTGGGGGCTCAGTGATGATAGGAAGATCTTCAACAGCTGGTGCAGGAAGTTCCGACGCTGCTGTGCCACTGTCGTTGTTAAGGAGTGAGCTAAAATATTCCTTCCATTCCTCAAGCAGTTCATGGTCACTGGTTGGGGCTGTGCCATCCCTCTTTTTGACTTTCACCCCTTTCCTTGAGTTCTTGTGTATGATTTTCCAGGTGGTGGTGTAATTCCCCATCTCGTCGGCCAGCTTCAGGTCTTCCATCTGCTTATTGAGGGTAGCAAGCTCGTCAGCTTTGTAAGAGTTGTTAAGGCTGGTGTTCAAGTTCCTCCATCTTTCTTTAGCTTGACGAGACTTTGAAATGGAGTACCGCTTTTTGGCTTCATCCCTTTCAAGTTTAAGTCTGATGGTTGAATCTGATACCCAACTTGGCAGTCCGCATGGCTCTTGCTTTCCAATAACTTTCTCAGCAACTTCACGAACCGCTGTTTCAAAGGTCTCATACCTATCAGAGATGGGTGTGGCATCATCCATGCTCAAGACCTGGAATCTGTTTGATAGCTCCAGCTGAAATTCCTCCTTTGTATCAGGATCTTGCAACTTCTTCCAGCTGAATTTTGGTCTCTTGCAAGGTTTTCCTTTGCTTGTTCGCAGACTGGCAGCTAGACGGACGCTCACAATTCTACTGAGTTGTATGCTCGACAGTTGCGGAGAGAATTTACCCATTTGCTGTTTATTAGAATGTGATCTAACTGTGCATTGTGCATGGGTTGATCCAGCTGGATGGGTCCAAGTCCAGAGACGGTTACTGGGTTGGGGGAATCTCATCTGGGCTGGTCTGAGATTGTACTCCTGGCAAGTGTTGACCAGGCACTCACCATTGTCATTTGTTGAATCATGGTAGCAGTATGGACCAATGACCCAAGGATGCGAAAGATGACTATCTGCTCCTATTCTGGCATTAAAATCGCCGAGGATGAGATGGATGTTGTGCCTTTTCATACCATCCAGGTGGTCAGATAGTGATGAATAGAATTCCTCCTTGTCAGAAGATGTTGAGCACTCAGTGGGTGCATATACAACAGTGATGCTAAGCTGTGGGTTACCATGGAAACAGCTTCAACACTCTTAAGACATCGGTGAATGTGCTTGGACATGACCAGACCCACTCCTCCATGTCTTTGCTTGGTAGCAGAACTGAATAATAAAACCCAGTTCCTATCGTCTGACCAAAGTTCATCAGTTGGGCTTGGTGTAATGAGACGATGTTCTTGAATTCCGGCAATGTCAATACCTGCATCAGCACAGCCCATGAATAGCTGATGGATTTTCCCTTGTTGATTAACAGTACGGACATTATAAGTAGATATTACAAGAGGTTTGAAGGTAGACAGGCGACAATAATCACGGCCAACAGTTCGTGATGGTGTGCCGAGTTCCCGCTGGTCCGTCATGGAGTCAACAGTAGACTGCCGCTCATCTACCCTCGGTATTTTTGAAGATTTGCTTGTAGTTTTCGTTTTCTGGACACACTGCAGCCGAGATCTACTAATATGTAGTTGTTCGCCCCTGATCTGGAACATGTTGGCCAGTGTTGGAAGGTTGACCAATGATGACATGTTCAACACCAGCCTAATGACCGTTGAGAAGTAAGTCTTCCTCTTCCGCTCTTGGGCCCATGATGGTTGCTTCTCAGAAGAGGATCAATGTGAGGTCGGATCCTGTTCAAAAGGATCTTGTTGTACACTTTTGCGGCAATGGACATAAGCGAAATACCACGGTAGTTTGTCATGAGAGAGAGATCGCCTTTCTTTGGTAGAGGAATGATGACATTTGTGACCCATTGACGTGGCGGTGTCAGCGTTGAGAATACTTCCATGCAGAATTTGAGAATCATATCAATCATGCTATCCCCTCCTCCCTGAAGTGCTTCAGCAGTTATAGCACAGTCCAATGCTGCTGCCTTGTTGGTCCTCATGGCTGCTATTGCTTTGTCTACTTCTTCACGAGTTGGGGGCTCAGTGATGATAGGAAGATCTTCAACAGCTGGTGCAGGAAGTTCCGACGCTGCTGTGCCACTGTCGTTGTTAAGGAGTGAGCTAAAATATTCCTTCCATTCCTCAAGCAGTTCATGGTCACTGGTTGGGGCTGTGCCATCCCTCTTTTTGACTTTCACCCCTTTCCTTGAGTTCTTGTGTATGATTTTCCAGGTGGTGGTGTAATTCCCCATCTCGTCGGCCAGCTTCAGGTCTTCCATCTGCTTATTGAGGGTAGCAAGCTCGTCAGCTTTATAAGAGTTGTTAAGGCTGGTGTTCAAGTTCCTCCATCTTTCTTTAGCTTGACGAGACTTTGAAATGGAGTACCGCTTTTTGGCTTCATCCCTTTCAAGTTTAAGTCTGATGGTTGAATCTGATACCCAACTTGGCAGTCCGCATGGCTCTTGCTTTCCAATAACTTTCTCAGCAACTTCACGAAACGCTGTTTCAAAGGTCTCATACCTATCAGAGATGGGTGTGGCATCATCCATGCTCAAGACCTGGAATCTGTTTGATAGCTCCAGCTGAAATTCCTCCTTTGTATCAGGATCTTGCAACTTCTTCCAGCTGAATTTTGGTCTCTTGCAAGGTTTTCCTTTGCTTGTTCGCATACTGGCAGCTAGACGGACGCTCACAATACGGTGATCGGAGTCCACTTCTACTGAGTTGTATGCTCGACAGTTGCGGAGAGAATTTACCCATTTGCTGTTTATTAGAATGTGATCTAACTGTGCATGGGTTGATCCAGCTGGATGGGTCCAAGTCCAGAGACGGTTGCTGGGTTGGGGGAATCTCATCTGGGCTGGTCTGAGATTGTACTCCTGGCAAGTGTTGACCAGGCACTCACCATTGTCATTTGTTGAATCATGGTAGCAGTATGGACCAATGACCCAAGGATGGGAAAGATGACTATCTGCTCCTATTCTGGCATTAAAATCGCCGAGGATGAGATGGATGTTGTGCCTTTTCATACCATCCAGGTGGTCAGATAGTGATGAATAGAATTCCTCCTTGTCAGAAGATGTTGAGCACTCAGTGGGTGCATATACAACAGTGATGCTAAGCTGTGGGTTACCATGGAAACAGCTTCAACACTCTTAAGACATTGGTGAATGTGCTTGGACATGACCAGACCCACTCCTCCATGTCTTTGCTTGGTAGCAGAACTGAATAATAAAACCCAGTTCCTATCGTCTGACCAAAGTTCATCAGTTGGGCTTGGTGTAATGAGACGATGTTCTTGAATTCCGGCAATGTCAATACCTGCATCAGCACAGCCCATGAATAGCTGATGGATTTTCCCTCGTTGATTAACAGTACGGACATTATAAGTAGATATTACAAGAGGTTTGAAGGTAGACAGGCGACAATAATCACGGCCAACAGTTCGTGATGGTGTGCCGAGTTCCCGCTGGTCCGTCATGGAGTCAACAGTAGACAACACCAGCCTAATGACCGTTGAGAAGTAAGTCTTCCTCTTCCGCTCTTGGGCCCATGATGAAAATTTGAAGCCATTGGGATAGGCTACTCCAATATGAAGAGGATCACTACCGTCCTTGACCCCTTAGAATACTCAGAAAAATGAAGATGGAGCTTGATGCTCATGGCATGAGACCTTGGAAATAAACTAGCCCTACCAGAAAAACAGCACCTGATCTTACCGCACTGTTCTCCAGCAGTTTAAGGACAAAGTCCGGCCGGAACATAACTCACAAGTGCTCTTGAAAGACCTGGTATTAAACCTAACCTAACAAATGCCATGAACACCAAGATATGAGTAACTAGAAGGAAAAAGAACGGAGCAATATCTCATCATGATTGTGTCGCTGGCTGTACTGTCTACATCGTTACAGTAGCAAAAACAAATGGCCAAGACATTTGAACATACTGGCTGTTGAACCGGATGGTTTCCTCCGCCCTAAAGCTGGCATGTTCAGCAACTGAGCTAGGGAGGCAGAGGGCGCTCATCCCCTCACTCTGGTAAAATACCAGCCCGCACCTGGGAGCACCCAAAGGGAAATCCAACACCAGAAACAGCATGTTAAACGCTGATTCTTTGCAACCAGGGTTGAAGGTGTTGGCAAAGGTAATTTTCAGCTCCCCGACACTGCAGCAGTGTCTCCCCTCACTTGTCACCAATGTTTATATGTATGCTTGAACCATATTTTGTACTTTTTCTCAAATGATTTAGGCAAATATCGTTGCAGGGTGACGAATGATTACCCTGGGGAAGCTGTGATACAAGCGCCATCATTTGATAACTATTATCATGGTTATGATGGCGCTTGTAACACAAGCCCTTAGTCACGAAGTTATGATTTAAAGATTCTAACAAGATTGGTGACTTTAAGTTAAGAAGTCACGAACTTGTGCGCCTGTGCGTGACTTCTTAAGTTCGTGATTTCCTGACTTGAAGTAATTAAAAATAAGATCTCGAGATAACAAAGTTGGATGGGCTTACAATTAAAATGCTGACGCCGTGAAAATTAAACATATATTTCATGAATTCTTGAGATCCTGAGTTGTCTTGACCATTGCTTTATTTTTATATCTTTGCTATTTTTTTAATTTTAAACTGGCTAAGTCAAGAACACAAGAAGTCGGGATTCATGATCACAAGATCTTGACTTCCTGGGTTGCAAAAAGAACCACATGGCCCTAGCGGTAACACATACTTGAGCCGGAATAAAATACCAGAATATTTAGACGAAATAGTAGTTCTATATCTTGTATGATGGTTCCAAGTGAGGGACTCATCCACAGTGATACAAAGAAATTTGATAAATGAAACTTTTAAAATTGGTTCATTATCAATATACAGTCATGGACAAAAGTTTGGAATATTTTTTATTTTTTTGCATAACCCTGTTTTTAAGTGCAGATTTCTTACCATCAATGACCCATCAGCCATGCAAAATAGATCAGGGTGTCTGCCAAGGTCTTAGGTACCATTCCATATCACACAATACCTAATGTAGGACAATGGCTTCTTATGCCTGACCAATGAATCATCGGGCATCCTTTTTGCAGTTATTTTAGCGATATGATTCATAAGGTTACATTGGCTTTTGCATTACGGTGTAAAGAAACCAGCTTTATTTTGTTGCATCTGTCTGTTGTATACGATATTTCTGATCATGGGGTACGAGTTGAGCGCATATTTATACGCCCGCGTCATCGACTTACGTAATCGCGGCTACAAACAGAAGGATATAGGTGCCGCTTTACGAATTACATAAGGTGCAGTCTCTAAAATTTTGAAGAGACGTCGGGAGACCGGAACTACTACACCTAGACCAAGGTCAGGTCGGCCCCGAAAGACAACCGCCAGGGAAGACCGATCTCTCCTGAGACTTTGCCGCAATGGCCGCACGAAGTCTGCATCTCGGCTACGAACAGAATGGCTGAGGTCCATAAAAGCGCCTGTTACCAGGAAACTTGTGAACAATAGACTGCTTAGTGCAGGTTTTCGCCCAGGACGACCAATAAGAAAGCCGATACTTCTGCAAAGATATCGGCATGCGCGCTTGCTATGGTCACAGAGACATAGGGATTTAACAGTAGGCCACTGACGTAATGTGATCTTCAGTGAAGAGGTCCGGTTCCTCCTCTATAGCCAAGATGACCGATTCAAGGTCCGAAGACAGGTTGGTCAAGCCCTGCTTGAGGGTTGTATCCTTCCTAGAGTCCAAGGAGATGGTGGTGGAATCACAGTATGGGGAGCATTTCACAGTAGGTCGAAATCACAACACTTCATGCTGGAAGGACACATGAACCAGGACCAATACCTGTATGTTCTTGATACAGTTATGCTTCCGTTTGCAAGAAGAGACTTCGGGAACAATTTCGTGATCCAAGATGACAGCATCACGGCGCACAGAACCCTATGCGTGAGGGAATTCCTTGAAAATGAGAATGTAGAACACCTGATCTGATCGGCTTTGAGCCCGGATATGAACCCTATAGAGAACATATGGGCAGAAATATCCCAGGATAGGTAACATGGACAACCAACCAATCACCCTGCATGAACTTAGACACGCCCTCATTGCTTGCTGGCGAGATATTCCACAAGGGACCTTGGTAAACCTGGACGAGGGAATATCACGTCGCCTAAATGACCTTGAGCTGATAAGGGGTGGACACACCAAATATTGAGATGTGTTTTCTCAAGCAAGAGGCTTATCTGAACAAATCACAGTGAGAGTTTAATTTTTTGTTTAAACAATTAAGTTTTCTAGTGTCTTTAATCTAATTTTGTGATACAAAGAGACCGCCAAAAACTGTTGCGATTGTGTAGTCCGTCCATTGTAATGCGCTTCCTCAGGTAATTCTTTGTTTAATTGACATACTGTTTGATGTAAATATCAAAGGACATTCATATCTTTAAATTAAATTCAACTGAGCACTACTCCAGAACAATAAATCTGTTCCTAATATGATTGAAAACTGCAGTTGATACAAAAATACAAATATTCCAAACTTTTGTCCATGACTGTATATGGTTGTGTTTGGGTACAGCCGATTACTAAATCAGTTTATAAAAAGAATACATTTGGTTTTAATAATGTTCAAAGATAATTTATTTGCTTTAGCCAGTTTGGAATATTACATAACTCGAGATTTATTGTTTTGATAAGGCAAGGATAACTTTTATGCGAAACCCAAAAGTTGGTTTCGTCTGCAAAAATTATAAATTTGAAAAAAAAAATAGAGGAGTAGAGAGTGCCATTCAGATATAAAATAAAAAGTAAAGGGCCTATGATTGATCCTTGAGGGACGCCGCATGTGGAATGAACTAGAAATGATTTAGCATTATTAAAAGCAACATATTGTGATCTATTCCTACGGTAGTTCCTGAACCAACGCTACGTACACAGTTTAAAGTTATTGTTTAAAATAAAATAGATACTCGGGAAGTGGCAATAATTACTATAATTATTTTCCGATACTTGTATTGTTTTCGCAATTCTGAAGGATTTATATGGTTCAAACAAAATGACGTACTTGAGCGTTTAGACATAACCTAGTCCGAAGTCTCCTTAGTCCGAAGGTTCGCTAGTCCGAACATTTAATTTATCATTCGCTAGTCCGAATTCTGACAAAGGTTCGCTAGTCCGAATATCGGGTTCTCTAGTCCGTAGGTTCGCTAGTCCGAATAATAAATAAGGTTCTCTAGTCCGAATATAGAATAAGGCTCGCTAACCCTTACCCTAACCCTAAACCTAACCCTAACCCTAACCTTAACCCTAAAACCTAAGCCCAACCATAACCATAACCCTAACCCTTACTCTATATTCGGACTAGAGAACCTTCGGATTAGCGAACTGAATTTGGTTTCGACTAGCGACCCTTCGGACTAGAGAACCTTCGGACTAGCGACCCTTCGGACTAAAGTGAAGTCACGGATGTTTTGCTTTTATGTTTCAAGTCATTGCATCGCATTAACTTGTTTGTATAATATTTTAACCTTAATTATTTTGAATGTTATAACAACACCCACGTTTTTGGTTCTAAATAATACAAGAAAAACATTTCCGTTATCAACGATTTATTACTACTAATTGTCGATTACAATCTTCCACAGTGGGCCAATGATATTGACACAAACATTTATAGAGCAGTATATCAAAGATCTTAAAATGTTTTACAAAGACAGAAAACATTAATTTTTGGCGATTAACAATATGTACACTTAAAATCTACCTTAAAGTACATAACATAGCTACATCCACTACCATCCTATAGCGAGAGAGTGGAATCAAAACGCAGAAGGCTGGGAAATGGGGAAGAACAACAACAAGCCCACATGACAGACAAGTACGAGTGCCGATTCCACTCTCCCTAAAACAACATAATATAATACCAAAAACAGTAGGCATAACATAGGTGAAACGGAAAATTGTGTACATGAATCACCTTCAGAGTAAAAGACAATCTTAAAAGTGTCACCAGGACACTGACATAATATATTTTATATATAAATTTATAATCAACAAGATCAAAAAGTTAAAGAGAAAGAGATGTTTGTTTATAAGATTATTGACAATTGCCCCCTCAAGCGACGAAGTGGGTGTTCTCTGTGAAGAGTTGGTATGGTTAATGGGTCCTAAAGTTCAAGGTAGCTTCTTCAAATGTGATGCGATCAAGCAAAATCAGTCGGAACTCAGAAATATTGATTTTGCGATATGGCCAAACAAAGGAAATATTTTCTTTTGTTTCCTATAGTTTCGGAAACTCTTTAATTTCTCATATCTTTGGAATTGGTTGTTCATTTTCAATCCATTGTGTTTTGTCATAAAAACAAACAAACAAAAAAAACCTTTTTCTCTACTGTTTGTATATTTCCTTGATGCTTTTGATGTAATGTGCAATCATATGACCTATGCCTTAAATGATGTTTTTATTGTATTGCTCTTGATGTAATTTGTTGTAATATGTGCAAACGTATGATATAATGTTTTGTATGCCGTTTTTATTGTGTATTATATGTACGGCCTTGTGCCACCTGGGAACCAAGGGAGAACAGTGCCAGTGCATTGATTGGTCACCCCAGGTTAAATAATAAATAAATAAATAAATAAATAAATAAATAAATAAATAAATAAATAAATAAATAAATAAATAAATAAATAAATAAATAAATAAATAAATAAATAAATAAATAAATAAATAAATAAATGTGGATTTCTGCAAAATACAGCTTTGTAAATGCTTTTTACTATTCTATAAGAAACTGAAAATTTAATATTTCCGAGTTCCGACTGATTTTGCTTGATCGCGTCGCAAATGATGACTATACATTGGCATATCACCTACAAATGAGGGCAGCTTTATAATGATACCTTTTCCAGATTTTTGCAGGTGATATATAAGGGCGGAGGCAGAATCTTTTGAATGACCCTCGTGTATACAACAATAAACATGTTAAAAGCGAAGGCATATAGTGGGCACAACGAAATAATGCCATTCTAAAACAGATTAATTATCAAGATAAAGCACAGAACATGTTCAATAAGTAAACAAAGAATAACTGCTCCTTTGAAAACAGATGCGTTTTCAACATTTTCTTCAAAGACTGAACAGATTCCAACAGTTTGGGTTCTTAGAGCAAAAAAGAACTATCACCAATGACACGTCGATTGACTCATCGTCACGACACTTGTAAACAAACCGTGCTCGATTGACAGATGACGTCAGACGCGATCTTTTATCTCTGTCTTTCATTATAAGACGTGTCCTGTCAGGAAGGATCTCAACCCCACACGTTTACATTCATAATTCGATTAAACATCGGAGAGAGACGTAGGCTTCAAACTGTTCAAACCGTACATGCAGCGCAGCAAGATCTTAAACTCAATTCTCTTCAGGACCGGCAACCAATGAAGCTTGTGTAATAGTGGTGACGAGCTAGTGTATTTACTAACACTGAAAATGAGCAGCGCAGCACGGTTTTGAAGCTTTTGAAGACGTGAAATACTGAACGCATGGAGTTGCTAAAAACCAGCCAAGAAAGGACCAAAGATCTCACTGTATGTGTACATTTGTCCTGGTCAATAAAACATCGGATGCGGGAAATATTGCGCATATGGAAATTGAGTATGCGACTTAAAGCATTTTAGCTTGCAAATTCATATTTAGATGGTGATTATACCTAGAAACCTCATAGACGGAGAGGGATCAATCCCCCATTCACCGATTTTCACATTTACACGGAATGCCGAATTGAATAGTCTTGGCGATGAGATAACGAAAAGTCCCGTTTTTGTATCATTGAGCTCCTATTTGTTTTTCAATATCCATCGTTTGATTTCAGCAAGGCAATTTGCAACATTAATCTACGCTGACTCAAAATCTTTTGGATCATAACTAACTTACGACTGGGTGTCGTCGGCATAGATGTGATACGCCACATTAAAGCGTTTCAAAATATCCGTGACAGTATTTAAATGCAAAGTTAAGATCGGTGGATCCGCAACTGATCTGATCCCCTTAGTTAAAAGGATAAATGGACGCTTCAATAGTTATATAAAACACATACTCTACTTCGTCGGCCGTATCACATACTGACGTATTATTTTGCAAAATACGCATTTCGAGAAAATCGGATTAAAAAATTTAGCGATTTTCATTTGCTGCATAATATTAATTAATATATTATTGTCGATTAAAACCTGATTAAAAGTAATGCAAATATACCATATTTTCAATATAATTCACTTATCGCTATCAGAGCATAACTTATTCTGCAAAAAATCAATATTAAATAAAATACGTCACTATGTGAAAAGGTCTAATGACAATTTCGCCATTCAAAAGACAAATACGTCTCCCAAATTAGTTACTATGTGAAAAAGTTGCGCAAATACGTCCCTATGTGAAAAGGACAAAACAGCAATTTTACCGATCATTGACAAAGTCGCGCAAATACTTTACTATGTGAAACGGCAAATTCTTCAAATTGCAGATACGACATACTGGGCTTGCGCAGTATAGGTGATCGGCAAATACGTCGTTATGTGATACAGGCATTTCAAGGTTTTGCAAATACGACATAATTAAATTAATTATTATCTTACTAATTAAGCCACATTGAGGCATGGTTTTTGGTGAATTTATATATAGAGTAGAACATAACAAACTAATGTACCTATTTTCACAAAAATGTTAATGACTTGTACCGATCTCTGCAATAAGAATTGAACCAGATTAAAACGCAACTTCCAAACCATACTCAATGTTACTTTACGATGTTTACGTACACGAAACTTTAATATAAATCATGAAATATAGAGTATATAGCCAAAGAATCAAGCATTCAGGAGGGGGTTGTCGTTATCATGTTAGTATCAAGCTATACGTAATATAATTTTTATAAAAAATATAAGTTTATCAACATAAAATATCACCACAAACTATGCATGTATATAGTATTTTTCAACTACTGAAACATCATGCTTTTGGAACAATTGGCTATTCTGATAAGTAGTAAAAACGCAATGTTTTCCAAGCCCATCTTTCAGGCTGCCGTCAACAAATCATGTAAGAGCAAATAATTGATATCCAATCGCATTGTGAGTGTAATCCAACGATATATTGGTATTGACCCTGTATGTAGGCCTATAAACTTTGTCCTTGAAATTTTGGAATTGCCAAAGGATTGCTATTGTAAACCGACCAGAATCTTTATTTACACTCAAAAAGCACTTATCGACAAAGATAAGATTGCTCAGCTGTGTTTGAGCAAACACGAACATCTATGCCCGTGACAATCCCGTCCCTCCTTTGTATTTAGCTGCCTATGATATACGCAGTAGGACATGATCTTTAAAATCATTGTACCAAGAACCTTGAGGCTCTTGATCATGAGCTAGATGTGAGCAAATATATTTACATTTGAGCCCTGGGGCCCACGGCTTTTGACTTCTGGGGTCAAGACTATCATGACTATGGAAAGTATACATCCGAATAGTTATTCCGAAAAGGGTTAAAGTTAGGGTTTAGGTCATTTTAGATTAGGATTAGGGTGAAGGATAAGGTTAAGGTTAGGGTTAGCATTGGGGTTAGGGTTAGTGTTAGGAATAGAGTTAGGCTAGGGGTATGGTCAGAGTTAGAATTGGAGTCAGGGATATGTTTCACGATTGTTTGAAGAGATCATTTATAAGTTTTTCAAACAAACCATCATGTACAACCAAATTTTAGGCTTAAACAGCTAAATGTGATATCATGCTAATGTATACAGATGCTTTTGAGTCATTCTCTACTTTAATTTCCCCTCTTTTATTCACTTTTATAGCATTTTTATAGCTTTTTCGGATATAAAATGTATCTATTAATGACAAAATTGGTGGCGCTATTTAGTACTGGAAATTACTCTTTCAAACTTTTAATACAAATAATTCCTTTTATTGTTTGATAAAATATGTTTATAAAATCTCTTCGTTGTTAGTTTCACCTATTTCAGCTGTTTTAAATAAAGAAATATGATTTAGGATAAATAGCGCCATCTATAGTTTGCATTTAGTTAATAATTAAGCCAATTCCATATACATCAAACAACCGTGGTTTGGGGTTAGGGTTAGGGTTATGAATATGGCTTATAGGTTAGGATTTGGTTAGGGTTACATTGGTTAGGGTTTAGGCTGAATTTTAGGGGTTTTAGGTTAAGGTAAGAATTATGGTTTACAATTATTAAAGTTATTGGGTTTTTGACCTAATAACCCTTCGGACCATTCGGACTACTCTCATATAATCTGTTTTCAAAGCTGTTAAGTGGAATAATATCGGTGTTATCGGTTTGCTGATGCTCCACAGTATCAGTCTCGCTCGGGAGGTAAGTTAAGTACGAGCTAGGTAGTTGTCCAGGTTGTTCTAGGCTATATTTCCTGAAATATAACAAAAAACACAAATTTGGCAGATAAGTTCCATGAGATATTAATCTTCACCTAGCAAATATTTATTTAAACGTTATCAAAATAATTTTTAAAATGTTATACCCAGAAAAGACTATTATGGTTATTTGTAAAGTCCGCCATGTAGCAGCATGTAGGTCGTCTGATATGAAATCGGAAAAGACTTTACGGCTGAATGATCCGTATATCAGTATTACGAGGCTTAGACTCAAACGGCGCGCATGCAGTAGGTGGATGACGCAATGTTTCATTGTTAAAGCCATATTATAACATTTGCTGAGGAGAACGCCCTCAAAAATTTTTTAAATTCTGGTTTTTACACGATTGTAATGCACTTTATTCAAGAAAGATACTCTGCAAAAAGCAAGACTTTAGGTGCTGTAGTTTTGTCAAAATCCGAGATTTTGAATAAAACGATGGAACCGGCGTTTTATTATTACGATGGAAATATTAGTCGAACACGTATGCACAGTACGTACACGGCGTGCAGGATACATATACACACACACCCCGAGGATAGTACCGTATTTCAACCGCGGGAATAACATGAATGGGCGCTAGTAGTAAATTCCAATTTTCTATGCTTTACCTCACTTGTTCGGCTCAAAATTAAAAGGGGTCATATCTAGATCTGACAGTAAAAGCTAACATCAAAGTCCACATACTCGACAGAGACAGCAGGTGGTTCCAACATGGAGTCAAAGGAGCAGTTAATAATAATAATTAATAATTTTTTGGATTTATAAAGCGCCTTTCTCCAGATTTTAGAGGACTCAAAGCGCTGTAATTACGCTGCAATGGTGAATCATCACAATCAGATCGCATCAACTAGGTTGCTGCCGAACGGCGCACACCTATCCGCATTTAGATTGCAACATCCACCAATTATCATTGCAGCTCCCCAAATTCCATTGGGTGAAGGAAGTTTTTGATAACCAAACAACTAATCACCGATTTTTTCACATCAAAGCCAACCAACCATATCTCAACAAAGACGGGGGCCGGTTCAAATATAACTTTAAAGATATCTTTTTAATTATACCTGACCGCTGAGGTGGCGAGTTAAAATACATTCCATACCTTTTACGTCGCATCACAATCAAGACTATGATTATAATAATTATTACTCCACCAACTACAACTGAAGCGATGATTGCAGTACTTGCGTGCCTGGAGAGTGCCTGCCTTGCCATAGAATCATCTTGAATAAAACATAATTAAATTATTGATAATTGTTGTTCTGTGAAGGGCTTGGTGGCCCACCTTTTTACAATATTTTTGCGGAACCTGGGAGCACATCAGACACACAAAATTGCATTCTGAATACGAGGAATGTTCTTCTAATTTGCGATATAATGCAAATTTTATGACAAATTGCTCAAAATTGGCATGTTTTGACATTTAAGCGTCCTCAAAGTAAACTGTAGAAATCTAATGATATGTACTTTCGTATTGAAGACATACACAAAGTATCACAAAAGACTTAACAATTTAAGTCTTTTGGGAAACCTCATGTATATCTTCCATACGAATAATATTCGTATATTCCTTTATACGTAGAATGCTTCACTTTTTACATAAAAAATATTTCAGCGAAAACCCGCCCACCCTGCTATTTTATAAAGATAATCAGACTTCCCCAGAACATGAAATAATTAGCATTAAAACCAAGATGTTTTTACGCATTTTAAAAACGCTTTGGCCGGACCGCGAAGGCCGCTGTGGTTGGGTATCATGCTTTTAAGCATGACACCCGATAGGAGCTGCCGATCTACCATGGCAATTCACATTCACAATTGTATTGATTGGTATTGGATGCAATGCAATATGTTTTGAAAGGTTTTGATGTTTTGATGAGTACCAATTATTCTGATACTGTTTGTACAATATTTAGTCTAGCCCTTGCAAGTTAATTTGAATACCTCCTTGATTTTCAGCAGAACATCTCGGAATTTCACCATGCCATATACCAGTATTGGAACAAATCAGTCTCTCGTCTCCAGTAAGGGCGAATCCTTTCCGGCAATACACATTAATAACATCACCAAGATCGTACAAGTCTTTAACTAAATCAATTACAGCATTTTCGGGTTCAGGAAAAGGGAGACATCCTTTAAGAAAAAAACCAACAAAATAGGAATAAAATTCACGATAAAAAGATGGCCAATTTGATTCTTAAAGTTTCCTTAAGATCTTCACACCAATATGCGCAACGGCGAGTTAGATTATGTGACCATGGTGCACGTATGTCGCGCGTACAGCGAGTAGAACATTACTAGACATGCTATATAGATACCGTATCATCTACTATCACGTTTATTGTGACAAGAAGGAAGAAAGAACGAAAGAAAAAAAAAGGAATAAAGAATCATTCCATCCTCTAAAGCAAATTCAATGATTACCAAGGAATGAAATCAAAACTCGACCAGCGGTTGACCACCGGTGCCTCCCGGTTCCGTCCGGTTACCATTGTAACAATCGCAAATGGACGGAACCGAACGGAACCGGCAATCAACCACCGGTCGATTTTTGATTTCGTCCCCAACGGCGAAGCGTCATAGGGGCACGGAGGGGGGCCAATCGATTGCAAAATTGAGAAAATATCATAGGAAAGTTGCCACTGCTGATTACAGTACTTGCCACAGAATCACCTTTAATATAATAGATAATGATTCAATTAACTATGATTAATATAGTGCAGATAATATTCGCGCAAAACCAGAATAAATAGACACATATTTCTGATTAGATAATTATTTAAGAAATAAAGGGTAATGCATGATCCTTTACACGAAAATAATGTGTCGAGGCAGTAAAACGTAAATAATGGGTGAGGCGCAGCCGAACCCATTATTTAAACGTTTTACTGCCGAGGACACATTATTTGCGTGTAAAGGATAATGCTGCACCCTTTATTTCTATTCTATTACCACAAAATAGTGTGATTTAAAGAGAAAATATCAAATTTTTTGCCCAAATATTTCAAGTTGTTTACCTCAAGGTGGAGCGCATACGCGTAGCCAAAGCGTATGCACATTCCAATAACACAACCTAACATTCCATTCTCCCCTATAAGCAGGTATGTACATACAATAACACACCCCTGACATTCCATTCTCCCCTACATAAGCAGGTGTGCTGTGCGCTCTGCTGTGCGCTGTGATGATAGAAGAACATAAAGTTCGGTGCCCTTGACACTTTATCGCTAATTAATGGTCTGTCACGTGACGCGTTTCAACAAATCACAGTGCGCGATTTTGAATAATGGGTCGTGGGGTAATAGAATAACGAATAAAAGTGTAAGGACGTCTTCATTATTGGCGATGAAGAAATTAACCTTGATACAAACTATATCAAAATAATAATTGATTTCGGTTAAGACGGCCATACCCAAGCTACAGATTATTTGGTTAATATGTAATGCAAAGTAGGTAATGGTGCATCCAACGGACGAGGTACAAAACACACTAAGGTTCAAAGGATGATACAAGAGGATGTCTAGAATATATAAAAATAGAAAGATTCGAGCCAGGTATACCAACTTGGTGTGGGGAACAAAGACAAAGACAAGATGCAGTATGTAAACCAGTATGGTGTACACTGTTACTGCATGATGCAGTCATGTCTACAGTAGAATTCATCTCGACCTTTGCAGGACTTAACCCCATTAAAAGCTATTAAACCAAGATAACACTCATTGAAACAGCTCAACTGATTAAATCGGATCTTCTCTGGCTGTGCACATGTGACTGTTTTCATGTGCGATATCGCAATAAAGTTTGTATTGAGCTTCAGTTGGGTAACCGATTATAAAGGAAACGAAAGGAAACAATGGTATGTGTACTTTTGTTCACGAAATGAGACAATGGCGTGCTTTTTGTAAACCAGCATTCTTGAAAATGAGCAACATAATGATTGTTGACTTAACACGGTTTGGAAATAATTTCTTCATATTTTTGGTGTTATCTGTCGTTTACATATCCTTCCTAAAATACAAAAGTACGACCCTCTCCAAACACCTAAATTAGCTAAACATTTAGGACATGTTACAAAACTATATTGTCTAGAATTTTAGAAGAGTACTTTTAATATTGGCCGGTTATTTTTCACACAGCGACGTTAACTAGGCAATGTACTATTACCTATAACATTAACTAAAACACCAAAGTACGAATATTTCCAAACATCTAAATTAACTAAAAATTTAGGACATGTTAAAAACTATATTTTCTAGAACTTTAGAAGAGTACTTTTAATATTGGCCGGTTATTTTTCACACAGCGACGTTAACTAGTCATATCCCCATAGTTTTAACGTGGGGCTATTTGTAGAGGTCACGCGTCAATGGGAAAGAGCACTGTGTATTTTGTATAGGAAAACGGACAGTAACTGCAGTATGGCACTAGTAAAAATCCAAAACCACAGGGATAGTAGACAAGGTAAACAAAAATACAGCCGACATTTCGAGCAGATTTACTGCTCTTCCTCAGGGTCAAACGACAAAAATATATACACAGCAAAGAATTGAATCTAGTTACAAGTGTTTAGCAAGCATAAACATTATTAATCAAATCATACCAAATAATAAAACCAAGGTAGCAAGCAAAAATCAAAACTACAAAAACCAATAATATAGCGTCTCTACATGAAGAGTGCTGGCTTGCTACTAAAATAAAAACAGGAAGTGTACTGACAAATTTGATTAATTAATTTGATTACCTCCTTGATTTTCAGCTGAACATCCGGGAATTTCACCATGCCATACACCGGTATTGGAACAAATCAGTCTCTCGTCTCCAGTAAGGGCGAATCCTTGCCGACAATACACATTAATTACATCACCAAAAGCGTATAAGTCCTTAACTAGATCAATTACGGCATTTCCAGGTATAGGGAAAGGAAGACATCCTTTAAGAAAAAAAAATAAAAAAATAAAATGTAAAATTCACAATAACATAAAAAAATGAAAGCCATGTTGATTCTTAAAGTTTCTTTAAGATCTTAATTATGCACCAATATGCGCAACGGCGAGCTAGATTCTGTGGCTACGGCGCAAAAAATAAAATGAATAAATGTAGATATTTATATAGCGCTTTATGCCGTAAACAGCCTCAAAGCGCTTTACATTTATTCCGCCGTCATTAGAATATGTCGGAACCACGTTTGCAGCCTACAAGTGGCGCAGGGTCCATCAGTACAACGACTGTGACTACCCCTAACAGCTTCCCATTGCACCTGGCCTGGGTGGGGTGAGGCAAGCGAGGCAAAGCGCCTTGCCCAAGGGCGCAACACGGTGGTGGGACGGGGAATCGAACCCACGCACGTCGAGCAAGCTCTCGGATTATGAGTCCAAGGCCGTAACCACTGAGCCACCGTGCCCAAGAATTTGTGATGTTATTAATGTGTAAAATATTGTCTGAAAGTTTCAGACCGGAATATAACTGGCATCTTGTATTTTTTGGCATTTTTCAAGGTAATTCCTACTCTCAACATTGTCAATAATATCTTTAAAGGCCGATACCTCAATTTCCAATTTTATAATACCATAAACTTACGAACTCAATGTCTTCGCTTAGGTATGTCCGATTTCATCGGGGAAAACGGCGTTGTGGAGCAAAATATCTCTATATTTTAGATGTAAAAATCTCAAGCTTTATAAGAACCTGCTCAAAAGTGTCTCCTTTTGACATGGCACGTCACGTTTGTCTGACAATTGCATTGATTGGTAGTAGATGCCATGCAGTATTTTAAGGCAAGATCAAAACCTGATGCACGGTGTCATCGCCCCGATATCTTCATGGCAGAAATCGCCATGGTAGGTTGAATCCACCGCCACGCATGGTCATTTTGTATCGACTTGTTGAATAGTTTTGAGTCGCATAATGGGCCGAAGGACATCTGACTAAAGCTACTGACAATAGCCCCGATTAGCTCGGTGACTGACCTCGCTGTGTGTCAGTCGAGCATGGTACGCCATAGGTCATATGCTTTTAGATTACCTCCACGATTGGCCTATACACTGCGCTATATAATTCGGCACATATAAATCAGAATTATTGTCAGTTTTTGACTCAAGACGCAAGCTACTCTAGCTCGAGATACTCTAGCTAAAATACAGGTTTACATTTACTATCTTACATTATCTTGCTGTATTTCAGCTAGAGCTCCAAACGACAAGCTTCCGGGTTTTTTGGAGAACAATACTGTTACGTAAGATGAAGAAGAAACCCGCCTCGGAGCCCGCCCTACTCATTATTTCATTGTACTTATTGCAATTTGCCTCCACACATTACGTAATCAACACAAAGCTTTTGTGAGGATTAGTGAGTGGATAAGAAATTGATAGTGGAGGATACGAAGGACACGCCGATTGTTAGTTGTCAATCATGAATTGCCGCAACGTATTAATATTTTACTGCATGGCATTCCGCAAACACCAAGACAAATTATGCCGTATTTTTCCAAAGATCATCTCATATGAAGTTAGCTGAATGCGATCTGTGCTTTTGTAACATTCCGATCGCTTTTGATCACCTATTATCGGCGAATTTGCTTGAAAACACGTGAGTTCATGTTGTGTAAACATAATTAGCATAGACACAAATGAAATTACGATGCAATACAATGCAATTTGAATGCGCAGCAGATCTATAGAAATAACGTTGCCCGGTTTTATGCAGAATTAGACCCTGTCTGAGCTACTCTCTCAAGACGCAAGCTAACGACTATCATATCTGTTCAAAATATATATTCAAGTGCAAGGAACCACATCTGGTTTCTTTATACGAAATCATTTACGGAGATATTCATCATTTTTACCCCGGTATCCAAAGATTTTCTTCTCATATCAAACTCGTGCATAGCAAATTCACGTGTCAATCCCGGGTATTTACAGGGTGTCCCAGAAAAAATTACCCAGTGAATACAATTGAACGTAAGTCGAGAAATAGACATCAGAATCAAACAATTAAAAATGTAGCGCATAGCTTATTTTATTGTGCATCATATACGAAAAATTTATTTGATTCGGTTGACTTGTTGCTAAGGATTTAATAATGCGCGCACCAATGCAGTTCATTCCAAGTTTGATCAACAGGTATTTTTTCATACTCAATCAGCGCTTCATAAAGTTTGTGTATCTCATTAAATTTAGTCCACATTTTCTATTTTATAATCCGACGGTGTTATGTTATTCATCCTTTCACTGAAGATAACAGGTTGTCCGAGAAAACTTTGATTTCTGCAATTGGAAGGTTTCCAACTGTAATTCTTAGGTTGTGCAAATATGTTGTAATTTAAATTTCCAAAGAACATTTGAGCCAAGAATGACAATGATCAAGTGCTTACAGCTTAACGTGCGATTTTGATTCCAAAAACATTAATGTGTCTGAGATATCTTTTAAGCCAGTTGGAATTCTTTATGCAATAATTCTTTATACAACATTTATATCAACATAAAAAGATATTTACAAGTACCGAGCATCATCATGCAAGCTTTTATTTTTTTAATATCGTGCAGGTTTTCAAATTTGAACAAAACCTAATTGAATGTTTTGCAAGAAACAGATTGTTTAGAAAGAACGAAAAGGATTTCACCGAACAAAATATGAAACCCATTGACGGTGTTAACCACTAGTGCTCATTGTGTTGAATGATCTTTCTTTCAAACTTGGAATGAAGTGAATTGACGCATGCGTTATGTAATGGCTCATTTCTTCGCAATCAGTCAACCGATTCCAGTAAAATTAGCGTATACAATGTACAATAAGATGAGCTACACGCCGCTGATACTTAGATTTTTGGAATCTGATGTCTATTTCTCGACTTACGTCCAAATTCATTCGCCCGGTATTTTTTTCTGGGACACCCTGTATTTTAGTATCTCTGCTGACAAAGTAATTATTAGCCAGGCGATGTCGGTGTATGATGAATACCAACCACTTACTTTGATACAGTTGGTTAAATATTGAGTGTAGGTATGCATGTTGATTTTAATACCTCCTTGATTTTCAGCTGAACATCTCGGAATTTCACCATGCCATATACCAGTATTGGAACAAATCAGTCTCTCGTCTCCAGTAAGGGCGAATCCTTGCCGACAATACACATTAATAACATCACCAAAAGCGTATAAGTCTTTAACTAGATCAATTACGGCATTTCCAGGTACAGGGAAAGGAAGACATCCTTTAAGAAAAACAAATAATCAAAATATAATTTCTTTAGTTTGATCTTTTGCAAGCTTTAAAGTTGAGTGCATTTTATGCAAGTAGTGCATTTTAATGTAGTTATCAAGTTAGTTATTTAGTTATTTCTATATTAAGCTCAATATGAAATATTTAGTTCATTTGTATTTATTTATTTTTATTTAGTTTCTGTGTTTGTTTGTTTGTTTGTTTGTTTCTTCTTCCTTTTTTAAGGCTATGCGCAGCAAATTTGAGGACACAAAAAGTCAAAACTATGCGTAACTATAAACTTATGTATACGGACGGATGATTGACGAGGATTCTACTAAACGCAACGCGTGGGGGTACGTTGCTAACAGGGGGACAACAGGGGGACATGATGAAATGTCAGACAATATAAGGAATTGATGCAAAAAATAGAAACATATCAGTGCTATTCGCTACTTGCACGGTTCCGCCATTATGCACTATGTGCGGGAGAGCCTCGAACTGGCAGCATACATGAATGGGAATTGAACTAGTCATAACGTTCTGTGTAAGGTTACATAATTCTTCCTTTCATGTATGCTGCCAGTTCGAGGCTCTCCCGCACATAGTGCATAATGGCGGAACCGTGCAAGTAGCGAATACTGTATGAGTCTTCATCTTCTTGAATGAAGGTAGAGAAGATCATGTGATAAGATGTTTGGGCACGTTTTTCAAGAGGACAGGGCCGTAGGATTTAGATGTGTTACTAGCGAGGACTGTTTTAGTGGTTTTAAAGGTGTGATCATGCGTTATGAGTGTTATTAAAAGATTATAAATGTCAATAAGGTCTGGAGGTAAGAGGTCATGGTGATATTGAAACCTTAGATTATTAATACACAGTTTGGAATTTTCCATGCCTGTGCGCTCTAAGCGTACCCGAATTCAGCTGACGCCGGTACAGCGTACAGACCTGGCGACATCGCTTATCTTACGCGAGAAGTTTCTTTTGTGTACGCTCGCGCTGTTTGCGCTATTTTGAGTTGGCTCACGCGGTACCTGACTTAGCGTCGATCCCCTGAGGCAACATGCCATGTTTCCGCGGTATGATTGAAACATTAAAATAGATCTCTGACGTTTGGGGATGAGAGAAGAAGGTTAGTGTGCGCATGTCAGGGTGAGTTGGTGCATGATCTAATAACTCGCTCCGAAAGAGAAGTGGGGCAATATAAGATAATTGTAAATGGTGTGTAGAGAATCTTGAGGTAAGAAAGGGCGAATTTTGCGAACTATACCGTTAAGTTCGGAAACAATTCTAGATATATGTTGGGTATGGGATTTCCAAGTTAAGTTAGAATCTATTAGAATACTTAGAAAATGTAGTTGTATCTACTTGTTGGATTAGAGTATTATTATGTATGTTCAGATCATATATAGAGAGAAGGAAAAGTAATGGTACAAGTATTGACCCCTGAGGAACTCGCAAGATACATTTGCTGGTTTAGAGGGTACAAAACACGCTGTTTTCTTCCAGAGAGGTAGCTTTTTGGCAAGGCCCTTGAATACCATAGGTGAATGGTATTTGTCTTAAGTTTCTTGAGCAATAAAGAATGGTTGAAATTGTCAGATACTTCGCTCTGGTACAAGAAGGCAATTTTACAATAAAGCTCACTGATTGCAATGCAAGTAGTTCTTTGTGGTCTAAAACCATATTGGCGAGGGGTTGGAATGTCGTGAAGTGTAATGAAATCAAAGATACGGTTATAAAAACAACTTGTTCAAAGCTTGGAAATTGATGAAAGAATAGAGATAGGCTTATATATAGTAAAAAATCATGCTTATCGTCTACCTTGTAAATTATATATCACGATGTGCAGTGATGTGACAGTTGTCTACACCATTATTGGGTGTCCTCCTCATATTGCACCCAAGGACAAATTTATTTGTTGGACTGATACCATACATGGTGATTTGTCTTAAGTTTTAATTGAAACACATTGGGTGGGTAAACTGTTCTTGCTGTTGTAGTAATCAATTGAGCCCAAGGTGATACAAGCAATAGAATTTATATACTCTCCTAGTGGGTCACTTACAAGGCAAAATACATCAGCTAACGTTAGCCATTTGTACAATCCTATAATACCAAGTTCAATAGTCCTATTGAGTGTGACCTATTTTACTGTGTCTCCTAGGTAACAAAATGTCCTAGATAGTGCAAACTATTCTTTTTCTTGATTGATATTACAAGACGAAAATTCAAGACAATTTTTATCAAAATTGGAGAAATGTTGTTGCTGCGTCCGTAGGTAGGTCAAATTACATTTTTAGAATCCTTATGACCTGAGGAATATTTTCGTTGTAACAAAATTTGGGCAACCTTTGACCCCTGTATAAACTTTGACTTCGGAATTCTGGGATTGGACAAAGGGCTAACGTATTTTTTCTAAGAAGATTATGCCAATTATGTTGCTTGTATCACCTTGGGCTCAATTGTGGCACCAAACTTGGTTGATCTTCAGTACTATCATGACTATTGTTATGTATCGTTACACCAAATCTTACCCGAGATTTTGGTTGTAGCCACTGCCCTAGTTGTTGCTGCAATGGTGACACTTTCTGGATTCATTGTTAGATCAGCTTTTATCTCCTCTCTTGGTGTTGTTACACTGGCTCCACCTTTATTGGTTCTAAGGTTGGCTTCCTTTGTTTCAATTGTCGTTGCTACAATGGTCCTACCTTCTTGATTCGTTGTTGTATCTGCTGCAATGTTTCGGCTTGTTGTTGCAAAAACGCTTTTACTTTCTTGGTTTGTTACGGTTGTTTTGTCAACTTCCACTTCCCCGCTTGTTGCAGCACTATGTCCTTCTCCATCGTGATCCATTGTTTGGGCAGTTTCCATAATATCCGATGTTGTTACATGGTTTCCAAACTCTTGATTCGTTGTACGGTCAGTTTCCATGGTTTTAGGTGTGCTTGCAACAATCGGTCCACCTTGTGGAATGGTTGTAAGACTACCTTCCATTTCTTCGGTTCTTGATAGGTATTCATCTATATGGTTAACAAGGTATTTATGTGGTACTAACAATAAGAAAGCGACACGCAAAATCAATGTTCTTATATTAATTTAAAGGTTTCATTTCTAAATTGCGGTTACTGGGATATTATTATATTCATGTGCTGACTCATGCGATTAATCAACGACCCATAATTGTGACGTGTCATGTCAAAAGGAGACACTTTTGGGCAGGACCGTAAATGGAGAAATAGCCAAAAATCTGCCGGTGGGTGATTTTTTCAAAATTTGGGTTTGTTGCGAATTTGTGATGTTATTAATGTTAAAAATATTGTCTGATAGTTTCAGACCGGAATATAACTGGCATCTTGTATTTTTTTTTTTTTTTTTCAAATTCCTACTCTCAACATTGTCAATAATATTTTTAAAGGCCGATATCTCAATTCCCAATTTTATAATACCATAACTTCCGAACTCAATATCTTCGCTTATCTTACGTCCGATTTCATTGGGGAAAACGGCGTTGTGGAGCAAAATATCTCGTTATTTCAGATATGTAAAAACCCCAAAATTCATAACCTGCCCAAAAGTGTCTCCTTTTGACATGACACGTCACAATTATTCTCGATAGTGCACATTAAAAACAATGTTAATTGGCAGCCATGTTTAAATTTGAAAGACGTAATCTGTCATTGTGTTTGATATTTTGACAAAATGTCTCTCTAAATTGCACGACTGGGAGTTCAGCATGAAGACACCCCCATGAATCACAGCTTGACTGTAGCTTACAACCATACAAAAGTTTTACTACATAACATTAATTTTATCTTGATAATTGAAAAGTGTAATTGAGTAGTGTATTAACGTATTAGAATTAAAAAAAAAAAAACCCTAAAATGGCGGCCCTAACAAAAGAGAATAGTGTAATCACTGGACAATTTGTTCATCTTATAGCATTGGCCTCCCCCCCACTTTTGTCAGTAAGTCGGGGGGAAATGCACCCAATCGGGAGAAAAATTGGGGAATTAGCTATTACGGCGAGTGAAGCGATCCAAAATAAAAATAAAAATATATAATTGTGTTTTTCCAAATGTAAAATAGACAATCCTAATCTTATAGGAAGGAGGGTTTCAATCCCTGAGAATAAGAACTTTACTTTATATTTGGACACGGGAGTAGTTTTGCACTTTTAAGTGAAAAGCTAATTGTACAACACTTGCCACGGTCCTGGTCGCAATATTTTTTTCCGTAGTTAACATTTACATGGCATACATAATGTACATTAGTATTATGAGGCTAGATTCCACATAATGCCATTATTATTTCCTCTTACTTAACAAAAAGAAACGAATTATATTAGATTTAAAATTCTACCAAGAATCGACCGGGTTGGATCCAACAACCGATGGATCCATAGTCCAGACGCTATACCACAAGCACACACCCCCCACACAAAATATACTATTACTAGTATAATTATTACCAATGAATACATATATAATCTCACATCAATAATGAACCCTAACCCTAAGACTCTAACCTTAACCCATAGACACCACGTATATAGTTGCTTAAACGGGCTTCCTATTCAAATGTTTATTACGGTAAAATAGTTCGCGTCCCGGGCACTTACAATAGCACGGAGATCCTTCACTTACCATAGCACGGAGATCCTTCATTTACCATATAGCACGGAGATCCTTCACTTGTTACCTCCGGCCCGGGCACTTACCATAGCACGGAGATCCTTCATTTACTACCCCGGCCTGCTCTCTTAAATGGAAAGATTGGGGTGAGGGAAAAGTCCAAATTAAGATTGAGAAATCAGTCTTAAAGATTGAAAATTCAAACTAAATTCTATTGCATTTTCAATCTAATTTTAGACTTTTCCCTCAACACAATCTTTAAGATTGATTTTTCAATCTTTGGTTTTAAGAGAGTGGGCACGTACCATAGCACGGAGATCCTTCATTTACTACCCCGGCCCGGGCACTTGTAAACCATATCACAAGAATCCTTCATTTGCTACCCCGGCCCGGGCACTTACCATGTAGCACTGAAATCCTTCACTTACCATAGCACGGAAATCCTTCACTTACCATAGCACGGAGATCCTTCACTTACCATAGCACGGAGATCCTTCACTTACCATAGTACTGAGATCCTTCACTTACCATAGCACGGAGATCCTTCACTTACCATAGCACGGAGATCCTTCACTTACCATAGCACGGAGATCCTTCACTTACCATAGCACGGAGATCCTTCACTTACCATAGCACGGAGATCCTTCATTTACTACCTCCGGCCCGGGCACTTACCATATCACGAGGATCCTTCATTTACTACCCCCGGCCCCGGGGTGAGGGAAAAGTCCAAATTAAGATTGAGAAATCAGTCTTAAAGATTGAAAATTCAAACTAAATTCTATTGCATTTTCAATCTAATTTTAGACTTTTCCCTCAACACAATCTTTAAGAATGATTTTTCAATCTTTGGGTTTAAGAGAGTGGGCACGTACCATAGCACGGAGATCCTTCATTTACGACCCCAGCCCGGGCACTTGTAAACCATATCACAAGGATCCTTCATTTGCTACCCCGGCCCGGGCACTTACCATCTACCATAGCACGGAAATCTTTCACTTACCAAAGCACGGAGATCCTTTACTTACCATAGCACGGAGATCCTTCACTTACCATAGTACTGAGATCCTTCACTAACATAGCACGGAGATCCTTCACTTACCATAGCACGGAGATCCTTCACTTACCATAGCACGGAGATCCTTCACTTACCATAGCACGGAGATCCTTCACTTACCATAGCACGGAGATCCTTCACTTACCATAGCACGGAGATCCTTCACTTACCATAGCACGGAGATCCTTCACTTACCATAGCACGGAGATCCTTCATTTACTACCTCCTGCCCGGGCACTTACCATATCACGAGGATCCTTCATTTACTACCCCCGGCCCGGGCACTTACCATATAGCACGGAGATCATTCACTTACCATCCCCGGCCCGGGCACGTACCATAGCACGGAGATCCTTCACTTACCATAGCACGGAGATCCTACATTTACTACCCCGGCCCGGGCACTTACCATAGCACGGAGATCCTTCATTTACTACCTGCAAACCATTAGGACAATCTAGTAAATGACAAAAATAATAAAAAATTCGAAAATGCTACATTAAGATCATGCAGGTATAGTTCTAAACTTCATATCGTGAGATTATCATACAGTATTTACCATTGCCGGAATTCAAGAACATCGTCTCATTACACCAACTGATGAGCTTCGGACAGACGATAGGAACTGGGTTTTAATATTCAGTTCTGTTACCAAGCAAAGGCACGGAGGAGTGGGTCTGGTCATGTCCAAGCACATTCACAGATGTCTTAAGAGTGTTGAAGCTGTTTCCGAGAGGATACTATTTGTGACATTCCATGGTAATCCTCAGCTTAGCATCACTATTGTATATGCACACACTGAGTGCTCAACATATTCTGTTGAGGAGGAATTCTATTCCTCTCTCTCTCTCTCTTTCTGACCACCTGGATGGCATGAAACGGCACATCATCCATCTCATCCTCGGCGATTTTAATGCCAGAATAGGAACAGATAGTCATCTTTCCCATCCGTGGGTCATTGGTCCATACTGCTGTCATGATTCAACCAATGACAATGGTGAGCGCCTGGTCAGCACTTGCCAGGAGTACAATCTCAGACCGGCCCAGATGAGATTACACAAACCAGGAACCGTCTCTGGACTTGGACCCATCCAGCTGGATCAACTCATGCACAGTTAGATCACATTCTCATAAACAGCAAGTGGGCAAATTCTCTCCGCAACTGTCGAGCATACAACTCAGTAGAAGTGGACTCCGATCATCGTATTGTGAGCGTCCGTCTAGCTGCCAGTCTGCAAACAAGCAAAGAAAAACCTTGCAAGAGACCAAAATTCAATTGGAAGAAGTTGCAAGATCCTCATACAAAGGAGAAAATTCAGCTGGAGCTATCAAACAGATTCCAGGTCTTGAGCATGACGCCACAACCATCTCTGATATGTATGAGACCTTTGAGACAGCCGTTCGTGAAGTTGCTGAGAAAATCATTGGAAAGCAAGAGCCATACGGACTGCCAAGTTGGGTATCAGATTCAACCATTAGACTTAAACTTGAAAGGGATGAGGCCAAAAAGCTGTACTCCATTTCAAAATCTCGTGAATCTAGTGAAAGATTGAGGAACTTGAACACCAGCCTTAACAACTCTTATAAATCTGATGACCTTGCTACCCTTAATAAGCAGATAGAAGACCTGAAGCTGGCCGACGAGATGGGGAATTACACCACCATCTGAAAAATCATACACTCGCTTTCTGGAAAGAAATCAAGGAAAAGGGTGAAAGTCAAAAAGAGGGATGGATCAGCCCCAACCAGTGACCATGAACTGCTTGCGGAATGGAAGGAGTAATTTAGCTCACTCCTTAACAACGACAGTGGCACAGCAGCTTCAGAACTTCCTGCACCAGCTGTTGGAGATCTTTCTATTATCACTGAGCCCCCAACTCGTGAAAAAGTAGTCGAAGCAATAGCAGTATTCTCAACGCTGACACCGCCATGTCAATGGGTCACAAATGTAATCATTCCTCTACCAAAGAAAGGCGACCTCTCTCTCATGACAAACTACCGTGGTATTTCGCTTATGTCCATTGCCGCAAAAGTGTACAACAAGATCCTTCTGACCACGATCCAACCTCACATTGATCCTTTACTGAGAAGCAACCAGGCTGACTTTAGATCAGGTCGCAGCTGTGCTCAACAAATACATATTTTGAGGATCATGGAAGGTTTCAAGGAGTACAAACTTCCTTTGACAATCACTTTTATGGACTTCAAAACCAAAAACCGACTCCAGAATATATGACTGCAAACTGTAACGCCCAACCAGCACTTGAAGTCTATGGTAGTACCATCAACCATGTCACATTGGGTTCCAAGACCGGCTCTAGTGTTGGAGACCTAAAAAGAAGAAAAGCACTAGCCTGGGCAGCTTTCTGGAAACAGGGAAGCCTTTGGAGAAGCCCATCCCTGCCAATCGAAACAAAAATCAAGCTGTTTGAGACAGCTTGTGTTACTGTCTTTCCGTACGGGTGCGAGTCATGGGTAATCACCAAGGACGTGAGAAAAAAAGATCAAAGCCTTTGCAACATCTGCGTCTTGATGACGACAAGCCTGTGAAAGAATATGCCCTTTATATTCCACCACATTGGAAGAGGAAACCGGGACGGCCGCGCACACTGTATTTATTGCCCAAGATCGCAATAGTTGGAGAAAGCTTGTAGTCGCCTGCTCCGCAGCTGACTGATGATGATAATGATTTACCAGTGAACTAACGTGGATTCGAGAACCCCGAAATATTTATGAAAATATTTATATTTATATTTTTTATATGTTTAAAAAAAATAAAGATTGATTGAAGAAGATAAACACATCAAAATAGGAAGTCCCGCTTGATGGGTGGTCATAGCTTTGAATACCACGAATTAAAAGTAATAAAACTTAATTAGCTGTAGTATGACACCACACGTGTATGGCAAGCCTTCGAGGTCATAACGTGCAGCTAGCTACGCGCAGCTTATTAAGAGCTACATGCATCTACATCACCAATCAAAATGTTCATTCTAATCATATGATTGAGTAGTTCGCTGCACGTGGCATAGTGCAATAAATCCTCTGTCACAAATATTACGTTTTTTGTAAGTGAAAAGTTTCTCAAGAAATATAAGCAATAAAATGGGTAAAAATAAGAGGTGCTAAGCAATCTGAACAGAATAAGGATTCTATATTTTACTCTGTCCATATTTACACAATAATTAGGCTACTGGCTACAGTGGCATGCGACCTTCACTTTCACTGCAATATCTTTGTAGTAGTTGTTGTTTGACTTTCAGACCCCCTGCACTGATTTATACAGTCTGGGTATACAGTATGCCATAAAACACGGTAAACTTGAAAACACTCATGATAGTAGATATGCTTTGTGTATCATTTTAGCCAAGCATTAGCAACATGTTCTCTTGGCACATGTTGTGAATTGTCCTCATTGCCCGCTCGTTATCTAATGCCACTATACCACGCGCAGCTAAAGACTCAACCACGTGATTAAATTGACGATTTTGATTGGTAAAAGGGCCGTACGTAGCTTGAAATAAACTGCGCGTAGCTACCTGCACGTTATGACCCTAATGTCTTACAATAAACGTGTGTAAATGATCGAGCAATTAACGATTGAACGAAGTTTTGTACGATTTGTGAAAAGTTGCAAATTACATGGTGTAAATGGTGTGGGGGTGGTTCAATGTGGGAAATTGAAATGGGGTGAGGGGGGGTCGTGTACCTTTACTAAAAATGGGCGATTTTTGAACCAAATAGCTTTATTTTCGTCCACAATAGGTTGATTTTCGCCGGGGGAGGGGCAAAGAAAAAAGATACCCACATATCTCATGCTGATATTTTTAAACGTATTTTGTGTCTGCAAAATGTAAGATTTGCCCAAATGGAACTTCCAGAAGAGTGATTTATAATCAAATTTCCAGAGGTTGTATGCAGTGCCTATTGCTTGGTATGCATGAATGATTTGTTGTTAAAAGGGCATTTCGTGATCCGCAGCCTCATCCCCCCACTTTTCTCAAAACAAGTTGAGATTTTTATACCACTGGAAACCTCTGGCTACATAATGTTTATGTACCAAAATTTTTTACCGATTAATTCGTTTGGCAAAAATATCGTCAAATTTGAATTTCGTTCTGGTATACGAAATTATAACAGTGTCCTATAGAGCAGTGTAATACACTAAATCATGCATAACTCAAAACGCAAAATCGGAATCAACTAAAATTTTGGGACTAAGCTTTTTTTGTGGATATCTACTAAAAAAATCATAAAAAGAGGATGCTAGGATCACGAAATCCTCCTTAAAATGATGTCAATAACACAATAAGTTTTGTAATTCACCATAATTGTTAAAAAAAGGACAATAATCTTACTTTCATCCATTTCATCAGTAAGTAATAGTGAAAATCCGCGACCTGGGTGTGCATCATCTGTTATAAATTCAAACTGCAAACTTTCGTTAACAGGGGATATGATGAGTGCTTGTTGTGGTGTTACATCTCTAGTGTAGGCAAGTACTCTCGGGTTTGCGATAGTTCCAATATACAAAAAGTCATGGTAGGCACGAAGAGAGAAGTCCATGAATCGAAGTAGGACCCTACGCATCGCTGCTGGTGTTACTATCCACTCACAGTGAAGGTTGTTTGGGTATTTTGCCGGGTAGCTAGATGACTTTATGGTAATGGCGTCATTCACGGCCAGTTGAATCACCTCGTCAGGACAACCTGTTTCAAAATCATAAACAATAGACATGCTTATCGATATGGCACATACTGCAGTTACTGTCCGTTTTCCTATACACAATGCACAGAGCTCTCACAATTGACGCGTGACCTCTACAAGTAGTGTATGTTAGAAGGAAGTATAGGCAATTGCCTAGTTAACGTCACGGTGTAAAAAATAATCGGCCAATATTTAAAGTATTCTCTGAAATTCTAGAAAATATAGTTTTGTAACATGTCCTAAATTTTAGCTAATATAGGTGTTTGGAAATATTCGCACTTTGGTGTTTTAGTGTATGTTATAGGTAATAGGACATTGCCTAGTTAACGTCACTGTGTGAAAAATAACCGGCCAATATTTAAAGTATTCTCTGAAAGTCTAGAAAATAACTTTTGTAACATGTTCTAAATTTTTAGCTAATTTAGGTGTTCGCACTTTTTTCTTTTAGGAAGGATATGTAAACGACAGATAACACCGCGTTAAGTCTGCAAACCATTATGCTTCTCATTTTCAAGAACGCTGGTTAAAAATAAGCACACTATTGTCTCGTTTCGTAAACAAAAGCCCACGCAGTATTATTAGCTTGCGTTCGCTTTATAATCGTTCACCCAACTGAAACTATAATACCAGCTCATTGCTCATTGCACAGGTAAAACAGAAACATGTGTAGTGTGGATTTAACCAGAGAAGGTCTGATTTAATCAGTTGAGCTGTTTTCAATGAGTGTTATCTTGGTTTAATAGCTTTTATGGGGTTTAAGTCCTGCAAAGGTCGTGGTGAATTCTACTGTAGACATGACTGCATCATGAATGTGAAATGATACAAGAGCATAGCAAATAACTCCGGGTATTCTTTCTGTGACATGCCAGTCGCAATATCAACAGCGTTGTGCATAAAATAGTAGGACTAGATATATGCTAAATTTGCATAATAAATATCATCCACAGAGCCAAGGCCGATTCCAGCTGGTTCTGATTTTTTCATTTCCTCACTGAGAACATTATGCAAGTTCATCCGAGCTTATTTAGCTTGATTTTATCATTTATTTATCGGGTTCCCATCCTCTATTGTGCTCCTCACATGTGAAATTGTTTATTATGACCTGTCAGGATGAATAAAGGCCCTCTCATTTCTAATCATTTATATGAATATGGCCGCTGAGACACTTGAGGCAGAGATATCTTTACCTGTATAATTTTACAAGGTAAATCATAAGTCACTTAAATGGCAAGCGCTTTATTCTCCCGATCGGTCTTCTAGTCAATCACACTGGTTTTGAACTTTTCTTTTGCTTAGTATATTATACCAGTTCATCCGAGCTTGTTTACAAATTTGCATAATTAAAAAATAAAAATGACATCTTTTAGGCGCACACAAATTAAGAAGAAGATCACGATAAATCCCTTTTAAGGATAACTTCGCACTTTTGCCTTCGCTCAGCGGCTGAATTTGTAGGACCTTCACTACACAATAATCTAATTCCATATGTTCTAAACTGAGCTCAAAAAGAAACTTATAATTTTTCACAAGGTCATATCTTGAAATCCTGTCCATCAAATTGAAATAAAATTACACACAGATTTACTTCAATACTCTACTCTTAACACATGTCAGTAACCAAGCAGTTATCCAACTGACACAACAGCAGAATGCACTGACATGGGACAGCTTCCTGGACCACATTCACAGCCCAGCCCTGTTTCATGAAAAAAAGTGTATGAAAAGCAGAAAGCAGCACCGTTTTATCATCTGTGCAAGGATCTTGTGTGCATTCTCACAGATTTTTTGTCTTGGGTGCCAAATGTTGGGCTGTGAAAGTGAAGGAAGTCCAGGAAGCTGTCCCATGACAGTGCATTTTGCTGTTGTGTCAGTTGGACAACTGCTTGGTTACTGACATGTGTTTTGAGTAGAGTATTAAGGTAATCCTGTGTGTCATTTTGGTTCATTTTGATTGACAGTATTTTAAGATATGACCTTGTGATTCACAAGTTGTACAAAATTATAAGTTTCTTTTTGAGCTCAGTTTACTTTGAGAGCATTTCCTAGAAAATCCCATTTTGTGTAACAGAACGTTGTCTATCATAAATATTCAGATTGTGAGTGTAAGTTAAAGACAAACACTTTGAACTTTCACACCCACATAAAGTATCCAAATTGTATTATGTTACGATGTAGCAAGGTCCCCGGGCCATAAGGTAAGACCAAAAACACCTTTTCCCAAGTTCACTAAAAAGATACACAGTTAAAACACTGTTCTGTAATACAAAAACAACTACTTATTTACAAGTACAAAATGTTTGGACAATAGAAATAAGTACTTAAGATTTAGAAAATCATGCATATAAATCACACAAATAGGACCTACAGATAATAAAAGATGTTATTTCAACAATTTCCGACAATAATTGTGTTTATAATATTCTAAAAGCAGTACTGGTCTTGTTGGTGATCCATTTCGCTCAGTTCCAAATAAATGTCCGGCGAATGCAGACTTGAAGACAACTGGTAAACTCAGGTAGATTTTAAATAGAGAGGGGGGTCCATATGAGGCCGACGTTTTGGGGGCACTGTGGTACTTGGCCAATGATCACAATATTATAGACGAGGGGGGGCGTTGCTAGTTCTGCCTTTATCTAGTTCTGCCTTTATCCTTGCTTAAAGTCTTTGTCATATCATTCCTTCATTCGCCCATTTCCTGCTGCTTGTTCTGCCCGAGATGCGAGATCATTCCCGCTTGTCCCTTCTTATACTTTTCTTGACCTTTTTTTTTGCTCCGGTATTCGTCTTTTAAGTTCTGTTTGATTCTTCTTGACGTTGTCTGCTAAATATCTCTCTTCACTTTTATCCTCTCCTCTACTAAATCCCATGATTCCTTGCTGATCCATGGTTTCTGGTCCTTCTTTTTGCACACTCATAGAAATGACTTGTTCGCCTTGTTGGCGCAATTCAAAAGGAGTAAGTTTGGACAACTCAAAATAGTGTAAAAGTTGCCAAAACAAAATTCATTTTAGTTATCCGAACTTAAAAATGCTGAAAAAGCTCAAAAAGTTCCGTCAACTAATCAACTTTGTTGGCATTACTTAAAAAGTTGATGTAAGTCGTTGCGTCAACTTTTTAAGTAATGCCAACTTCAGGGAACTTAGAAAAATAAACAAGGTTCAAAGAACCAATTACCGTTGAGTTATTGTAACTCAACATGTAAGTTGATGTAACTCGTTCATATTAAGTTACTGGTACTTATTGTTTTGAGTTATTCCAATGTGGTACTTTGTTACTTAATTCACGTAATTGGATAATTTTCTGCACAATTAGTAGTATTAAAATATTTATTTTTGTAATCAGTGCAAAATTTTGTATACTATAGCACACCTCTAGAAAATTATGCTAACCTAGTTAACTCAATAAAGTAAGTGCAAATGAGTGCGACCAACATAATGATATCGAGTCAGCGTTACTCAAAATTGTACGCGTTGGCATTACTCGGAAAGTTGACGCAACGACTTACATCAACTTACTGAGTAATGCCAACGAACAATTTCTATGAGTGCACCCACGAACCTTATGTGCAATTTCTTTGTAAGCATCCTCAAAATGTTGCCACTGCTCCTCTACACTCTCTTCTACATCCTCATAATCTTGGAGTACATCAAATCTATTTCTCAGTTCAATTTTGAATTTGGATCTAATGGTTGTCTGTTGAAGTTTAGTTGTATCAAATTTCCTCCTTGCCACTTTTATCTGTTGCTTTCTTTTCAATTTAATCTTGAGTTTGGTACGGACTAGTTGACGATCGCTGTATATATCAGCTCCCTGCATGACCCTTGTATCCTGTACAGATGTCCTGTGCTGTCTGCTTACCATTACATGATCAATTTGGTTCTTTGTTCTTCCATCTGGAGAAATCCACGTTTGCTTGTGTATCTGTCGATGAGGACGAATTGTTTCAGTAATCACAAGGTTATTTAGATTACAAAAGTCGACAAGCCTCTCTCCATTGTCATTCCTCGCTCCTAGTCCATGTTCAGCGGCTGACTTTTTAGCAACTTCAATACACAATATACATGCCTCCATACGATGCAATTTTAGATCATTTAGCTGTGCTTCTACTTAACACATATACTACATACTGCCCCGATGTCTCATTTTCTGCCACTTTTATGGTAAACACTCAACTGTAATTTTCACTCTTACAACATATTTAATTAAAGACATCATATCGTGTTCTGATATTAGTTCCTTCTACTAATGTATTTTCATTTTACATTAAGTCATACCTTTGGGTACCTTTCAGGAATATGCAATGATTAAATTTTGATTTCTAGGATTTACCAAAACAAGTATGTATTACTTTGACAACCTAGTAACCTTACTAAAATGATCATATCGTTATGAATTCGGCAGGGTGACGTATCGAGAATTTTGAGCAAATTGAGTTTTCGTATGCTTATGATTATGTTTCAGTTTATCTTTTATTTCCACCAAACATTAATGGTAAATCTTACTCCCACACGTAGTTTTGACTTGGACGAATCGCGCAAAGTGTGATAAATGAATTCGGCAGAGAGACGAATCGTATACTAAGCTGTACAAATTAGGTTGATCTATAGTATTGTTAAGCGGGGAACCCTGAATTTTCTATCCAGTGATACCAAAATAAGTACAAACATTCCCCACATGATATAGCTATGGCTTAATAATTGTGAGTGCACCCCCGTGAAATTGGAAAATCCCAGAAAATCATATCAAAATATAGTCCAATATTGTTATTTTTGCTTTAAAATCATCTAGTTTTTGCTAAATATTGCAGGGATGACTATTTATAACTTATATACCAAGTTAAAGGCTTAATGTACGATTTCCTTCAAATTTTTAATTTGTCATTATAATACTCAAAATGCTGAAATAAAACTAGTAATAATGATCGGGAATGGTTTCTGTCCATTTTGAGCTGAAATAACGAGGTAACGTGAAAGAAACACTGCTTGTTATTTTGGCCGTTTAACACACAGTTCTATGGGCGGACATAAAGTCATAATTTCTTGAATTATGACTTTATGTCGAACTTTGCCCTGTTTACCTACAAACACAAGAAATTTGGCTGATTCCATTTAGGTGCAAGTTGTGACATGTGTAAACATTACAAATATGCAAAAAAATCAGGTTTGAAAAAAATTAACCAAATTCATATTATAAGATCGTACATTATGACTTTAAGTCTACATAGCCTTAGGACAACCACTAATTCCACACAAAAGCCTCAAATCAAGAATGCGTGCTATGGTTTACACGTAGTTGAATGCGTATTCGACCCCGTATACGATACTCTGCGCAGTGGTAGAGACATTTTGGATACAGCATAAAGCCGAATAGCTGTTTAAACGCGTTTTGAGGTAATGTCGATTGTTTCAGAACATGCAAGTATTGCAAATAATTCGTGTACATTTACTTTTATAATATACATTTCAAATGAATGGTCACGAATTTTCTAAATTTTTAGAAGAACCAATGAAATGGTACCAAGATTTTCAAACGCCGTTTATTCAGAACAGCAATTTTGCGTATTCGGCACTCTGCCGTGTTCGTAACGATATGAATGATTCATTACGGGTCTCAAAATGATCATATTAATCATTTTACTGCAGTGATATCGCCATCTGATGTTTTGTAGTTTATACATGGCTACGCAAGTTCTTTAAATTAAAAAACAAAAACAACGTTTTCAGGGTACGTACGGTTAAAAAAAAATTAAAACCAACAACATTTTGTGGGGGTTAAAAACATAAAGGCCGCTAGCCCGGCATGACTAAGGCCGTCGACTTTCATAGCAAGGACTTCCGTTATTTTCCGGAAAAATAAAAAAGGGGGAATCTCTCATGAAATAGTTTTAAAATATAAACAAAGTTAAATGTCGGGTTACATCACAGCCTGATGATTTAACATATTTTTACTTCCGAATTCCATGCACATCTTTTTAATTTCAAATGTCTTACATGGTTTCAAAAATACTTCAAATAATGTACTATTATACTTACCGTAGCACCCATATTCCTCGCTTAACATCTCCAAACCATTGGGGCAAAGCTCATAATCTAGTTAAAAGAAAGGAGTTATATCAGTGATCTACTCGTGGAGCTCCTGCGCCCCTTCGCAGAACTTGTTGTAATGGATATTCTGCGCTCGGGGACGCTGAGAATCCACTGTTGGAGTGGTTGCGCTCGGTAGCAAAATAACATATTGTCTTTTTATAATTATACAGCTCAACTTACCGTACTTTGCCTAACCAGACAGTCCATGCCAAAATTGTTACTACACCTTTACATTTCATCGAATCTCTTTTTGATGTCTGTCATTTTGAACATCACACTTGAAAGATGTATGCTATGTAGAAACTTTATTTTGCAATTTCATAATTTGCATATTATTAGCATATTTGCAAGAAAAAAACATGAAAATCAATAAATACCTATATTTTTCACAATTTCAATATTTTATTAGAAATTAAGCATGTAGGCCATTTGTTATGACTTGATGAAGGAAGCTGTTAAAACAGATTTTGATATTTTTGCTTATTTTTCCTTTTTTGCCCCAAAATGTGTAAAAATCAACATTTTTTGGATGACCTATATTTTCTTTGTATATTTATCAAATTTCTTAATTTAGGTATAATACAGTGCAGAAAAAGATGTCAAAAAAATCTGTTAAAACAGATTTCCAATAAATTGTTCCATTTTCCATTTTGGGTTAAATACTCAATTTTCATGCGCGGGATATTTGAAACATAAAATGAAAACATGTCCATTGCACTTTTTCCTCGAGATGTACTATAATATCAAGGTTACGGATATATTATAATCCCTTCTTATCTTCACTGATCCATCAGATACCTATTGTTATGAATGATCAATGAAAACTGGGCTACTAATGGTCTGTCAAGTATCTATAGTTATTTTCATGACTGTGTCAACTCAAAAATCATGCAAGGTCGAATGTAGGAAAAGTATGATCAGTTGAGCTGTATAGCGGTGGATCATTGTTGCGCCCGGGCGCAGAGAATCTACAGTCGGAGTTACTGCTTTCGAGCGCAGTTCCTTATAGTAGATGTGAATCATTGCTGCGCTCGGGCACAGAGACTCCACTGTTGAGATTAATTTATTTCATTGTTATATATAGCGGTGGAGCGCAGATAATCCACAGTAGGAATTACTGCCCTCGAGCGCAGTTCCCTATGGCAGCGGTGGACCATTGCTCGGTGCAGAGACTGCACTATAGGAGTTGCTGCATTCGGTGGCAAAATAATTAATTTTCTTGTTATAGCGATGGATCATTGCTGCACTCGGGCGCAGATAATCCACAGTCGGAGTTACTTCGCTTCAACGCCAACAGTGGAGTCTCTGCGCCCGAGCGCAGCAATGATCCACCGCTATATATATATGACAAGGACATAGATGGCACACTGGTTAAGGTCTTTGCCATGGTGTGCGAGGTCCCGGGTTCAAAATACCCGTAGGACCCAAAAGACAAAATTAAATCCGCTCTACCTGCGGCTCATCTGGCAAATTATTTGTAGAATGTAAAAAAAATGCCCAATAATTTGAATATCGCGTGTTGAGAGAAGGGTGTTTTTATTCGCTTTTATGGTCACTATTAGTTTGTTTTAAATAACCACGTGATTCATGCTTGATAATTAGTTTTCTTACATATAAGGCATAATGTTGTGATTGCCGGAGACTTCGGATTAGCGAACTTTTCTTTGGACAACCATATTAAAAAAAAAAAAAAAAAAAGAAAAATTCTTACTTTCATCCATTTCATCGGTAAGTAATAGTGAAAATCCACCATATGTGTATATATCATCTGTTATAAATTCAAACTGTAAACTTTCGTTTACAGGGGATATGATTGATTGTGGTGGTGTTACATCTCTAGTGTAGGCAAGTACTCTCGGGTTTGCGATAGTTCCAATATACAAACGGTCAATCCATGAATCAAGAGAGAAGTCCATGAATCGAAGTAGGATCCTACGCATCGGTGCTGGTGTTACTATCCACTCACAGTGAAGGTTGTTTGCGTAATTTGCCGGGTAGCTAGATGAGTTTATGGTAATGGCGTCATTCACGGACAGTTGAATTACCTCGTCAGGACAACCTGTTTCAAAATCATAAACAATAGACATGCTTATCGATGTGGCAATGTGAAATGATACAAAAGCATGACAAACAAGTCCGGATATTCCTTCTGTGACATGCCAATTGCAATATCAATAGATCAACGTTATTATAGGCAAGAGGGACAGAGGTGAAAAGGGTCTTGTTTAAGAGAAGGGGTATGAACGTTTGGACAGTATTTATTGTGGGACATTAGAGTACATCAGACATATCGAATTGCATTCTGAATACGAAGAATGTCCTTCTGATATCAAATAATTCTGATTTTTTGAAAATCGCAATGTAATACACATTTTATGGCAAATCATTAAAAATTGATATTTTTGATATTTAACAGTACTTGAAATAAACTTTATAAATCTGATGATTTATACTTAAAGTGTATGTAGGTGGGATGAAAAGCCGACGATCAATTTAAAATTTTGACCTTTCGTATTGAAGATATGGATTTTTTTCCCAAAACACCAAAAAAATAGGTCTTTTGGGAAAAAAAATCCATAATCTTCAATATAAAAGGTCAAAATTTTCAATTGATCGTCGGCTTTTCCTTCCAGCTACATACACTTTAAGAATATATCATTAGATTTATAACATTTATTTCGAGGACTGTTATATATCAAAAATTTGAAAAATATCAATAAATTTTAAATAATTTTAATAATTTGTCATAAAATTTGTATTATATCGTGAATTTCAAAAAATGAAAATTATTTAATATCAGAAAGACATGCTTCGTATTCAGAATGCAATTCGATACGTCAGAAGTGCTCTCATGTCCTAAAAAAAATACTGTCGAAACGCCATAAACGCTCATTCTAGATCCCTTAACGAATCAAAAATTTAAAATCTACAGCGTTATACATAAAATAGTAGGACTAGATATATGCTAAATTGCAAAATAATATCATCTACAGAGCATGGGCTGATTCCAGCTGGTTGTGATTTTTTCCTTTCCTCACTGAGTACATTATGCAAGTTCGTCCCCCGGTTTGTCCGAGCTTATTTAGCTTGATTTATCATTAGTTTATCGGGTTCCCATACTCTATTGTGCTCCTCACATGTGAAATTGTTTCTCGCATTGTCTTATGACCTGTCAGGATGAATAAAGGCCCTCTCATTTCTAATCATTTATATGAATATGGCCGCTGAGACACTTGAGGCAGAGATATCTTTACCTTCATCTTTATCTTTTATCTTTATCTTTATATCATAAGTCACCTAAATGGCAAGCGATTTATTCTCTCGACAGGTCTTCTAGTCAATCACGCTGATTTTGAACTTTTCTTTCCCTCGCTTAGTATACTGTACCAGTTCATCCGAGCTTGTTTACAAATTTGCATAATTAAAAAATAAAAATGACATCTTTTAGGCGCACACATATTAAATAAATATTGTCGATGTAGCAAGGTCCCCGGGCCATAAGGCAATTCCAAAAACACCTTTTCACTTAAAGATACACAATTAAAACACTGTTCTGTAATGCAAAAACAACTACTTATTTCTAAGTACAATATCTTTGGACAATAGAAATAAGTACTTAAGATTTAGACAAATTTAGATCATGTTCTTGCGTATTATGCATATCACACAAATACAAATAATCAAAGATCTTATTTCAACAATCTACGACAATAATTCGTGGCTGGATTTTTAGCACCTTCAATACACAATATACATATACAGGGCAAGTCAAAAAAGTGCAAATAGAGAAAAGAATCTATTTTTATTTAAGAACCGAGTTGAATCTTTTAGGTTTTAAAACAATTTATATATGATATATCTATCAGTGACCTTGTGTGAAAAAATCAAGGAATTAGCATGTACCGTTTGTTTTTATGACACATTTTATAGCGATACCCAATTTTAATGTTTGTCCAAAAAACATCTAAAATTTGAATGTCAGCCCACTCTGTGTAAGGTAGATTTGGATCAACTGTCATTTCTTAACCTAATTGGCATTGAAATAAAATGGAGCACCCAAAGTGTTATTACCTTTGGTCTTGTTTAAGGAGCAGAAATATTATTTGTTGCTATTTTCATTTTACCTTTACTTTACGTTGATTCTTTATCAAAAACATACAAATTTGTATGCGGGTTTTTCAAATGTCAAAATGAAATCCGCGCAAATTGAAGTGGAGTGAATTACAAAATATCCAGTAAGTTGGACATATTGGGATTAAAAAAAAGGAGTCGAGTGAGGTATGAAGGACTTAAATAATGTTAGAAAGTTTGTTTGAACAGAGCTGGTGCCTTTGCCGTGCATTGTGTGCTCTTATTCAAAATACATGGTGCCTCGTGGACAAACAACGAAATTGGGTATCGCAGCAAAAGGACTCATAAAAATGAAACGGTAGTCTCGATTCACTTCATATTTTCGCAGAAGGGGACTTTCGAGTGTGACATTTATAGAATCTTTCAATAATGGGAAAGTTCGAATTGGTTCTTGGATATATATCGATTCTTTGCTCAATTGCAGTTTTTTTGACTCACCCTGTACATATTATATTTAATTAAAGAAATCATACCGTGTTCTAATATTAGTTCCTTCTACTAATGTATTTTCATTTTACATTAAGCCATACCTTTGGGTACCTTTAAGCAATGTACTGATTAAATTTTGATTTCTAGGATTATTTTACCAAAACAAGTATGTATTATTTTGACAATTTAGTAACCTTACTAAAATGATCATATGAATGATTCAATAACGGGTCTCAAAATTTTACTGTAGTGATATCGCCATCTGTTGTTTTGCAGTTTATATATGGCTACGCAAGTTCTTTAAATTGAGAGATTGCGAAGAGGCGTTCACTGCAAACGCCATACGGGTTACGTATTACGATATTGTGCGGTAGAACGTCATAGTGCCGTTCACATCCAAACTAGTCTCATACACAGCCAGTTTGTGTCGGTCCTAACCCTCGTCGTTCCTAGTATGTTCGTGATAGCCTCATAAAGTCTGACCGGAGACTTTATCTAAACCCAATTGCAATAAGCTCATGGTGGCGCTATGCTGAGACAAATATACCTAAAGATACAGGAAGCACCCATTGATTCACATTGGGTACATCGAACCAGAGAAGATGAAAATAGATTCTCTTCTTCTCTCTTCGAAACCACTTTCCTCGGTATTGATATGAAATACGACTGGCTGTATCTATTGATCTAGATTAGAGATATTTGAGTTTTGCGGGCTCATTGGAAAATGAGTAGGCTATTTGTCTAAATAAACTAAACACAGTTTGGTGTTGGATGCCTCGGAAGTTGCCATGGTGTATATTATTCAAACAACAAGAAACTAACCCCATTATCATATAAATAGTACCCTGTTTACATATTAAAGCAAAATGAATATAGATAATTTAACATGCCAAGCTCGATTACTACCCACCAAACACAAATATATTACAGAAAACGTGAAATATCGGATTAAAGGGTATGTGAGGGTCAAGGGTAAATAAAAGGTTTTAATAACATTCAAAAAACATTTTGTTCAAAACTTGCTGCAAAACATTCTAACATAATAGACTTAAGTACACACAATGTTTGGCAAATGAAATTTTACTCTAGCATTTCTATTTCTATTTTTTTGATATGTTATCAAAATGTTTAAACTAAAATCAAAAACATATGCATTATCATGTTTTAAACACATTTTGGTGTTTGCTGAATAGTATCCATAAGCAAACACTTTGACAGCTGTTGAATGCAACGAAATAGCAATGGCGAAAAATGACGTTGCACTAACTGCTGTCACCCGTCCAAAACAGACAATTCTACCGCATTATGTCGTAAGACGTCACGATCTTGCCTAAAACGCCTCTTTGCAAGCTGATTTTTGGACGGCATTCTCAACACACAAATGAATAGGCAATCTGCCTGTTCGAATTCGCATCGAAAAAAAATCGAAATTTATTCACTTCTTCTTGTCTATACTAGGTCAAATTGTAACCCCCAGAATGGATTATATTACATGTCGGACTCTACTTGTTCTATTTGGATACTTTGATTTGTTTCATAACACGACAAACATAACATTTTTCTGCATTTTATAATGCGTATTTTTGTCATTTTGGAACGTAATTTTTTGCTATTAACCGCAACGTAATCGCCTTACGGGAATTCCACGGCTGAGCAATTCACAATGGATTTCACCCTCTAAAGGGCATACTAACTGATTTTCGACTAATGTAGCTTGCCGTTGACGTTTCACGTAAATTTCGCAATCTCTCTAATGTTTTAAGGGTACGTACGGGTTTAAAAAAAAATTAAAAACAACATTTTTTGGGGGTTATAAACATCAAGGCCGCAAGCGCGACAAGGCTGAGGCCGCCGACTTCCATAGCAAAGACGTCCGTTATTTTCCGTTAAAGACAGCCCGTCACCCATTTCATACTTAGAGAGACTTTTATCTGTTTTTTATATTTACCACCCAATTTCCCTCATTCTTCAGGCCCTGCCCTCTATCGGGGGCTACTTTTTAGTTCAAGCTCAAATGACGTTATTTTCACTATTCGCTCGTTGCTCTTCATGAACAGCTCTCTGTTGTTCCACTTGACAGACTTTAGAAGCTTATTGAATCATTTATCAGAGTGACGACAAAGACCAAAATAAATCCCTTTAGGATGACACCCAAATATCTCGTTCGTTCAGTGGCCGAATATATATAGCACCTTCGCTATAACCCTGGCAGATTCATAGATAATAGCTCACCTCATGATTATCAAAGACCTGCCCTGAAAAACACGTTTACATTTATTATACAGTAACAAAAGCCCTAATTCTATTATTGATTCATTCATTCACCTTCCGCATTTATAGCAACAGGGACCTGATGGAATACAATGGCCACGTTGAGCCATATGGGGATTTCCAAACTAATTATAGATATGACTGAATGTTTTTTCTGATCAGAGGGGATTTCCCCAGAAAGGTCATTACACACAAACTCTTGCATGATTACTTTAAAGGGGAAATCTCTCATGAAATAGTTTTAAAATGTTAGCAAAGTTAAATATCAAATTAAATTACATCACAGCCTGATGATTTAACATATTATTACTTCCGAATTCCATGCAAATCTTTTTAATTTGAAATGTCTTACATGGTTTCAAAAAATACCTCAAATAATGTACTATTATACTTACCGTTGCACCCATATTCCTCGCTTAACATCTCCAAACCATTGGGGCAAAGCTCATAATCTAGTTAAAAGAAACGAGTTATATAAGTGATCCACTAGGATAGCTCCTGCGCCCCTCCGGCGCTCTTCCTGTAGTGGATGTTCTGCGGTCGGGGCGCAGAGAATCCACTGTTGGAGTGGCTGCGCAAAATAATCTATTTTCCTTTTTAAAGCGGTGGATCATTGTTGCACCCGGCCGCCCGGGTTCCTTATAAATTAGTAGCTGTGAATCACTGCTGCACTCGGGCGCAGGGACTCCACTGTTGCAGTTGCTGTGCTCAGAATAATTTATTTTCTTGTCATATATAGCTGTGGACCACTGCTGCGCTCGGGCGCAGATAATCCACAGTCGGAGTTACTGCCATCAAGCGCAGTTCCCTATAGCAGCGGTGGATTATTGCTGCGCTCGGACCCTGAGATTCCACTGTTGAAGTTGCTGCAAAAAATAATTTATTTTCTTGTTATATATAGCGATGGATCACTGCTGCACTCGGGCGCAAAGAATACACATTCGGAGTTACCGCGCTTCAACGCCAACAGTGAAGTCTCTGCGCCCGAGCGCAACAATGATACACAGCTATAACAAGAAACACAGCAAAACAAGAAAAAAAATTATGTTTCCGAGCGTAGCAACTCCAACAGTGGATTATCTGCGACCGAGCGCAGCAATAATCCACCGCTTTATGGAGCAGAGTGGCACACTGGTTAAGGTCTTTGCCTTGGTGTGAAAGGTCCCGGGTTCAAAATACCCTCAGGAGCCAAAAGTCAAAATCAAATCCGCTCTCCCTGTAGCTCATCTGAAAATGACCCATGATAAAAGACCTCGTTACAGTCTGTTCCGATCCGGGTAATAAGCTCTCCTCTAAAAAATGCCCGACCAGCTATCTACGGCGATCCCCTTCACAATGTCACTTGTGCCCCGCCGAAGTTTAGTCAGCGTTATTTCCTAGATTTCAGCTGTTAATGCCTAGATATGCTTGACTTAAAAAAATATAACAAGGAAAGCTTATTCAGGGGCGTAGCAAGCGGGGGACAGTGTGGACCAAGTCCATGGGCCCCGAGGGTTCAGGGGCCCCGAGCACAAAAGCGAAAATTAAATAAGCGCTGATAATGGAGAGCAGGACCGGATTTACCATTGGGCCAGATGGGCCCAGGTCCAGGGCTCCCAAAATTGTTGGGCCCTAAAATTGCCTTATGCATTTTTTTCAACCCTAATAACAGCATGTTTTTTGGCTAAAATAGGCCAAAATTGTAAAATTTTCCGCGTTTCGCGCGCATTCGAAAAGCAAAATTTCATGTTGATCCGAGGCTAAAATAGTCTGAAATTGAATTTTTTCGCGTGCTTTGCGCGCAAATATCCTAGTAACATCGAAACAAAATACGTTAGTCCCCCTCTATATTATACGTAAACCGAAACTTGGCCACTGACTTGAGTGCACATGTCTTCCTCGGCACGTGAGTTCGGGCTTCCAAATTTTGGCCTGGCCCAGGGCCCCATAAGGTAAATCCAGCCCTGGTTAAAAGGGCTCCTTGTCCATGGGTCCCTGATGCTCTTGCTACGCCCCTGAGCTTATTTTGCTACCGGTCGCAAAACTTCCAATAGTGGATTAACTGAGCCCCCGAGCGCAGAACATCCACTACCGGAAGTTCTGCGCAGGGGTGCAGGAGCTCTACTAGTGGATCAAGTACATATGAAGAAACATTTTATGATGCTGTATTTCACATGTTTTAACTGCTTTAAATCTGTCTCCGTTCTTTCGAGATATTTATGAATATTCTGCTTCTATATTATGACATTAAACTATTTAATTAGCAGCTCCGTCAAATTATTTGTAGAATGTAAAAAAATGCCCAAATGGTTTGCACGAGAGCTATCATCTGCATATTGCAGCTCATTCACTTCCCTAGGCATGTATCTAGTGAAGTGGCATGCTAGTGAAGCAGTAAAGTAGTAAAAGTAAAAGTCTTCTGAAACAAACTTCGCCGAAAGTCAGTCAACTGACCGCAACACCAGTTAAATCTATTTTGTAGAAAATTGTAATGCAATTTTGAGAGTTTATTTACTATTAATGTAATTGTTATATAAATACATTTTGTACATATAAAAACGGTCTACACCTGCTAGTCGTAAGGTCCGCTGGTTCTAAGGCTCGCTAGTCCTAAGGGTCATTAACCCGAAAAATCGCTAGCAACCTAATGTTAACACCAAAAAAGTGGGTAATGGTGAATCCATAAATCAATTAATGATACAAGAGGATACCTTGAATATATAAACAATTGGAAAGAAAAAGAGCAAGGTACACCAACTTGTCGAGTGGAAACAATTAAATTACAGACTATTATTGATGGTACGCGGAGGGGGACAAAAAAAACCCAACAAATGTAGGCATAGAAGTAGGTAAAGTTCGATAGCCAAAATTAACCAATTCCAAGACCCACAGAAGTGTTAAACCTGCAAAAACGACAGGGATCAATGGGAATACAAAAGTGCACTAGAACAAGTAATGGAAATCAGTGTGCACATCATCATCAGTCGGCTGCGGAGCAGGCGACTACAAGCTTTCTCCAACTAATGCGATCTTGGGCAAGCGAAACAATTTTGTTTGGCTGCAGCATCCCTTCAGTATCTCACAGGAGGTGCTGGACATACTGTAAGTACAGTTTGCGCGGCCGTCCCGGTTTCCTCTTCCCATGTGGTGGAATATAAAGCGCATATTCTTCACAGGCTCGCCATCTTCAAAACGCAGTATATGGCCGATAAATTTGAGTTAATGAATCTTGACTCTGGCAACCAGTGGAGTGGTGTTGGTCAGGTTGTAGATGGTTTCATTTGGAATCCGATCCACACGCTTGATGTTTAACATGACTCTGTAGCAAGATGCATTGATCTTGTTTTCCATGTCCTTGGTAATTACCCATGACTCGCACCCGTACAGAAAGACAGTAACACACGTTGTCTGAAACAGCTTGATTTTTGTTTCGATTGGCAAGAACGGGCTTCTCCAAAGGCGTTCCAGTTTCCAGAAAGCTGCCCAGGCTAGTGCCTTTCTTCTTTTTAGGTCTCCAACACTAGAGCCCATCTTGGAACCCAAATACTTGAAGTCTGTGACATGGTTGATGGTACTACCATAGACTTCAAGTGCTGGTTGGGCGTTACAGTTTGCAGTCATATATTCTGTCTTAGGTGCGCTGATGACAAGGCCTAGATCTGCTGCTGCAATTGCAGTCCTAGTAAGCTGTGACTGGGCCCGGTCTATGGAAGATTCCAGCAGGGCAATATCATCAGCAAAATCCAGGTCATTCAGCATCTTGGCAGGATACCTGCTTGACCGACGTGGGTAGAAGTTGATTTCATCAGAAGGTAATCTACCAGGATAATGAACAGGAATGGTGCCAACACACTGAAGCACTCCAGTTGTTACTTGGAAAGGCTCTGAGATACTGCCATCTACCATAACGGCACTATTGGAGTCTTTGTAGAGCACATGGATGGCATTGACCACAACCTTTGGTATTCCATAATGCCGTAGCACTGAAAACATGACGGACCTGTTGATGGAGTCGAAGGCTTTTTTGAAGTCCACAAAAGTGACTGTTAAGGGAAGTTGGTACTCCTTGAAGCCTTCCATGATCCTCCTCAAAATGTGTCTTTGCTGAGCACAGCTGCGGCCAGATCTAAAGCCAGCCTGGTTGCTTCTCAGTAAAGGATCAATGTGGGGTCGGATACTGTTCAGAAGGATCTTGTTGTACACTTTTGCGGCAATGGACATAAGCGAAATACCACGGTAGTTTGTCGTGAGAGAGAGGTCACCTTTCTTTGGTAGAGGAATGATTACATTCGTAACCCATATTGACGTGGCGGTGTCAGCGTTGAGAATACTTCCATACAGAATTCGAGAATCATATCAATCATGCTATCCCTCCTCCCTGAAGTGCTTCTGCAGTTATAGCACAGTCCAATCCTGCTGCCTTGTTGGTCTTCATGGCTGCTATTGCTTTGACTACTTCTTCACGAGTTGGGGGCTCAGTGATAATAGGAAGATCTTCTACCGTCGGATTTAAAAATGGCCAGAAACGGGTTTTCAGGGTTTACCCTGAACGGGTCGAAAATGAAAAACGGATACAAATGAAGAAAATATCACCAGAATAAAGGTGAACGTTAATGTATGCTACGAAAAATATCCAGAGAAACCAACCATGTTGAACTTCAGCGGATTTGTATTTAACAAGTGATGATTTGACACTGAAACAAATGATAAAAATAAAATTCGGACTATAGAACCCGTTTACCAATTCGGACTAAAGAACACGGTATACGGTTCGGACTATAGAACCGTTTTGCAATTTCGGACTATAGAACCTTTTTTTCAAATTCGGACTATAGAGCCTATTTCCATATTCGGACTATAGAACCCTTCGGACTATAGAGCCTATTTTCATATTCGGACTAGAGAACCTTTTTTAAAATTCTGATTAAATGTCCTTTTTTAATATTCGGATTAGGGAACCTTTTTGAAATTCGGACTATAGAACCTTCGAAATAAAGAACCGTCGGAATAAAGAACCTTCGTAATAAAGAACCGTCGGATTAAAGAACCTTCGGACTAAAGAACCGTCGGACTAAAGAACCTTCGGACTATAGAGCTTCCACCTTTGGTAGTCCGCATGGCTCTTGCAACTTCACGGACCGCTGTTTCGAAGGTCTCATACCTATCAGAGATGGGTGTGGTGTCATCCATGCTCAAGACCTGGAATCTGTTTGATAGCTCCAGCTGAAATTCCTCCTTTGTATCAGGATCTTGCAACTTCTTCTAGTTAAAGTTTGGTCTCTTGCAAGGTTTTCCTTTGCTAGTTCGCAGACTGGCAGCTAGACGGATGCTCACAATACGATGATCGGAGTCCACTCCTACTGAGTTGTATGCTCGACAGTTGCGGAGAGAATTTACACACTTGCTGTTTATTAGTATGTGATCTAACTGTGCATGGGTTGATCCAGCTGGATGGGACCAAGTCCAGAGACGGTTCCTGGGTTGCGGGATTCTCATCTGGGCCGGTCTGAGATTGTACTCCTGGCAGGTGTTGACCAGACGCTCACCATTGTCATTTGTTGAATCATGGTAGCATTGTGGACCAATGACCCAAGGATGGGAAAGATGACTGTCTGTTCCTATTCTGGCATTAAAATCGCCGAGGATGAGATGGATGTTGTGCCTTTTCATACCATCCAGGTGGTCAGATAGAGATGAATAGAATTACTCCTTGTCAGAAGATGTTGCGCACTCAGTGGGTGCATATACAACAGTGATGCTGAGCTGAGGGTTGCCATGGAATGTTACAAATAGTATCCTCTCGGAAACAGCTTCAACACTCTTAAGACATCTGTGAATGTGCTTGGACATGACCAGACCAACTCCTTCGTGCCTTTGCTTGGTAGCAGAACTGAATAATAAAACCCAGTTCCTATCATCTGACCAAAGTTCATCGGTTGGGCTTGGTGTAATGAGACGATGTTCTTGAATTCCGGCAATGTCAATACCTGCATCAGCACAGCCCATGAATAGCTGATGCATTTTCCCTTGTTGATTTACAGTACGGACATTATAAGTAGATATTACAAGAGGATGAGGACAATTGAGATGTCATCGCACACCGACATCGCCCGGTTAATAATTACATTATACAGGGTGTCCCAAAAAAAGAGGCCCCTCATTGCGTCCTCTTTTCTCCTATTTTTGAAAAGTTGATCAAATATATTTGGGTATGTAAAGAAATCTTGAGTCGTTAGCTTTAATAAACCAAAACAATTATATCAATCGGCTCACAATAGGCATGTCACAGTGGCTGCACAATAATTCTGCTACACTGTGCATGCAAGCATAACAGTGAATTGAAAAGGGCGCGCTTCAAATTTGGCCAATTTTAGAAAACATCCATGTCGATAAATGAATTTCTTCATTTATCCAAATTGTTTAAATTTTTAATATATGATGTGTGAAGCCTTTCCGAGGCTAACATCGGGTCCTCAAATATTAAAAATTGTTTTATTTAAGAGCTACTGCCTGTTTTTATGGATTTTTGAAGATCGCTCATAAATCAGTAAATATAGGCCTATTGAAGTAAAGGAACTACCACCATTTAGCTGAAATACTAATCTTTCTTAGCATGTAAATTAATTCCGTCGACAACAAATGAAACACTTTCCTAAAACCAGTTGAAGCAAAACATTAATCAATGTTTTTTTTAGGGAGTAATTTTCCAAACCACAATAGCTCTAAGCCATTGTGTGTGTCCAAGGCCATACTATTTTTGTATACGCGGTACAGTAAAATTGCTGTTCACTTTACCGATTGTCCTCCCTTGTTAATCCAGATGACAAAATGTTAATTTAAAGTCTCATTGCAACTGAATTTTAATTTTTACTTTTCGGACTTGGCTTTGAGTAATGGTGACACATACCATGTTTACAGTAAAAATGAAAATTATATTCTAGACACCGTCAAAATGTCAAACTTTTTATTTTTTTTGTATTGTTTTTAAATAATTAACTGCAGTTCATTTATTCAACCTCATAACTTAAAAAAATTATGATGAATGAACAGACGTTCATTAAATATTGAAAAAACCCTAAAATTACTCATGCCTAATTTGCATAATAATAGCATAAATACATAATTAGCTGTAATTACCTAATTTGCATAATTAATTACTTTTTGTTATCAATTGAAAGAACGTTGTATACATATGTGTGCAAAAAAAACCGCACCTTTATATCATGTACGGTTTTCTATTGGCATCAATTTTGCATATTAATTAGCTGAACTTAGTCATTTTTTGAGATTTAATTTGTCTGCAGATTGGCCGAAATTGCTAAAATAGTATATTTGGTTAATTTATTATGATTATTCAATGATAGATTTTTTAATTTTGTTTTCTGTAACGAAGTCAGGAAAGATAGGCATTTAACATGTGATATTGAAATTAACGCTGCTTTTTCAAGCAAGCGTCCAAATATACTCTTCAAAATCTCGAAATGTGCCAATTTTGTCATTACAGCCATTTGTGGCAGGATTTCATTCCATCTACGAGCATCTTTAAATTGACACTACATCACAATGCATTGACCGATTTCAATTCTGTTTTTTGATTTTTAAATAACGTGTTTCTGCTGCGATTATTTTTGAGGTGATATGCCTACTCACAACTTTTGAAGATATGCTCTGTAAAAGAAATGTACCCGTTTTTCAATCTGCCCACGGAGAAGGTTTGGCTACTTCAAAGATTGAAAAGGAGTGCACATTCCATGCATGAATATCAAACATTCCTCAATGATAACTTTATGAAATAACTTTATTTATGGAATGGGCTTTACCGGTGGCTTTATAGGCAATTTTGTTAATAGTGTCATTAATTTGTGGGTAAAATGGATGCCGAATGGGACTTCTTTTGCTTTACTTGCAATTACTTATTTTTTCTTGGCCTTTTTGTTTGATTATGTTTCTTACTTTCTTACTTTGTTGTTTCTTGCTTTTTTTTTTTTATTTACAACATAAGTCATTTCTCTTTTTAGGATAAAAGGTAGTCCTAAAAGGCTGTTTGGTTTGTCTTTGGTTCTTCTGAAGTGAGTTTACTGTGCTGCTCTGCCCTCTACCTGGTTGCCTCCTTGGCGAATACAGGTTTCAGCCCTGGTCCTCATTGCATCAATTGCGTTGCGTACCATCCTTGTGCGCCGGATACTTGCGAATGCATTCAGTAATACGTTTGCGAAGATCTTGGATTTTGTCACAAAGGAAACAAAATCAAGTGTTGTGAGGTCTGGTGATCGTGCAGGCCACTCCACAGCATGAGCCATCCTAACCACTCTGTTTGCTATCCGTGGACAGAGTGCAAAACGGGTACTTTTATTCAAAAGAACATATCTTCAAAAGTTGTGAGCCGATTGAAATAATTATTTTGGTTTATTAAAGCTAACAATTAAAGGTTTCTTAACATACCAAAATATATTTAATCAACTTTTCAGAAATAGGAGAAAAAGAGGGCGCAATGAGGGGCCTCTTTGTTTTTGGGACACCCTGTACAGCAGAGGCACTGAAATGAATACCCGGGATCGATACACGTGAATGTGCTATGCACGATTTGATATTCAAACGATAAATCTTTGGATACCGGGGTAGAAAATGATGAATATCTCCCGTAATTTATTTAGTCTAAAGAAACCAGATCTTGTTCCTTGCACTTGAATATATGTGTTCAACGGATATGATAGTCGTTAGCTTGAGTCTGATTGGGAACCAACTGCATTAGATGACTTTTAAGTTATGTCTCAGAGCTGCCAGTTTAAAAAGTTAACCCACTGTCTTTTGGGCATTTTAAAGAAACACATACAAATTTGATTACCAGTTGATTACAGTACTGTTCTTATCCGTTCTTTTCTTTTTGTAGAAGGCGAGATATAAGGATGGGGACAGAACGTTTTAAATGACCCTCCTAAAGTTAAACCAAAAGAAGATACCAAAGAAATGAAAAGAAGCTCAGATCATTTTACTTTAAAAAAGGAAGACAAGGCAGATATCCAAACCTACCATCCAATCAGGCTTCTTTCACATGTGTATAAGATATTCACGATAATTATCCAAAGCCGATTGAAAGCTATATTAGATCAAAATCAGCCTAGAGAGCAAGCAGGTTTTAAGAGAAGATTTTCAGCCACAGGATCACATAATGCAATAAAACAACTGATTGAAAAATCAAAACGAACACCAACTCGATTTAGTCTTGTATTCATAGATTGTTAACAGGCATTTGACTCCATAGAGCATACTTATCTAACCGCCCAAGAGCCACTCAAAAAGCACATATCTTCCCCTTCCTGTATCACTAACCGCCCAGAGCTTCTAAAGTCTTCGAAAAGTACATTGAGGGGTAACATAAACAGAGGATCCCATGGGTTGTGGTAGATTTACGCACAAAAAAACGCATTAAGTTCAAAATCCTCTTATACATCTACAAGTCACTGAATAATCTGTCACCAATCTACCTGTCTGATTGTTTGACGATCTATATCCCAACCAGAGAGGGTTTACGCTCGGCGTTAGACACAACTCGTCTAGTTGTCCCCAGGAGTAACAGATTAATTGGTGATAGGTCTTTCAGTGTACTGGGGCCCAAACTGTTTCCCCCCCACTGTAGATAGTTTCAAGAGTAACCTAAAAACTCACTTGTACTGATTGTTGCTGTTTTAAAGCCTTTTTTCAGGTATTATAATTATGTTTTTGTATATATTTTGTATCTTTGTAAAGTGCTTTGATCAGGTTGGAAAAGCACTATATTAAGTGCTGTTATTATTATTATTATTATAAAATTGTCCCTGGAGTTAGGTATGAATATGTTTGATGTATTGAGAAAGACTGTGATAAATGAAAATTACATCGTAGATGACATATAAACAGATGGCACCGCCAGAAGATGGGCAGGACACTTTTAAAAAACTGCATGAGGTAACAGTTGGACGAAGAGACTCACAAAGTGACATCTGAAAAGTAGACGGGGGACGATGGAGTGTTATTGACACCACCACCTTCATGAGTACAACAGCTTGAGTGGCAAGGAACAGAAACTGCTGGAGGACTTTACACAGCAGTGGGTGAAACAGCCTGATAAACTCAACTTTAATATCTTTGACGAAATTTGAAGGTCATTTTAAGGTTATCGGGGGTCCTGGGGTCATCTGAGGATCAAACGTTAGTTTGTAAAGCACACTGAGAAACACTTCCGTTTGTAACGCGCTCTATAAGTGCATATTGTTATTAAATAACTTTCAAGGCCATGTGGAAGTCATCTGTAAAAGTAAAAATTGTGAATTTTCTTGAAACTTGGTGGAATATTAACGGGGCGTGGGGTTTTGCGGCTACGTGCCGCTATATTTGTCAACGTTTGCGTCTCTTTACTCAAACAATTAAAAGATCACAATCTGACTATCCCTTTGCATTCTTTCTTGACTGTTATACTGCAAAAGTTTTTTTAAGGGACCTACACGGTAATGAAAGTGTGCTGTTTGCGGGACATTAATGAAATGACAATCATCTGATTTGGTTACAACGTTAATAGTGTTTTTGCACACGCTAATAAATAAGTCTAGTAGTTCTGTATAGGACTAATACTAATCTGTGATGTATCTTACCTTCATCCGCCTTATCAATGACAAATACTGAAAACCCCGATTAGTGCCGGATTGTCCAGTTATAAAATCAAACATTAAACTCTCGTTCAAAGGATATTTCAGCTGGTTTTTAATATGGGTTTCTGCTGGCATTAGGGACCGTTCACAAACACTTGTCAAGGGGGTCTGAAATTTTTTGACCCTCCTAAGGGGGGCCCTGAAAAAATTACCACAAATTTCCATGGAAAAATTGAGTTTATATGCTTTTCTATGGGGTTGACCCATAATTTTCATGTCAAAAGGGGGGCTGAAATTTTCGAGGTCTGTAAAGGGGCCCGAAAAATTGTCGCAATAAAATTTTTTTGCATCAGGCCCCCCCTTACAAGTGTTTGTGAACGGTCCCTTATATCGTTTGAAAATCCTATTTTCGGCATAGTCCCCATAAGCTTTTTATGTTTCCGATTGTTTATTACAACTATTTCGTTATTAATTTGACCATTTTATGAACAGACATTTTAGTAATAGTAATGTAAAATAACTTCTTATTTTCCCAAATCTTTGATACGTCATAATGTATTTTAATCATGCACTCAACCTTCAATATGATATATAATAAGGTAGTACTTGAACATAGACATGAACCTGTACAACCTTTTCATGTTGAGCAAGTAAATAAACATTATGTCTAGTATCTTACCTTCATTCCCCGCATCCATTACAAGTAATGAAAATCCTTGAGATGTCCAGCCTTGTCCAGTTATAAATTCGAATATTAAACCTTCATTCACTGGAGATATGATACGTCTCTGTGGCGTTACCGTATCGATATAAGAAAGAGCTCTTGGATTGGTGGTAATTCCTACATACAAAGTGTCGTCACCGTAATGATCAACATCGAAGTCTATGAATTGAACTAGAACCCTGCGCATTGGTGCTGGATTCACGCGCCATTGACAATGAAGGTTTTGTGTGTAATATGCCGGATAGCTAGATGACTGTATTGTAACAGCGGCATTCAATGTCAGTTGAGTTACCTCATCCGGACAACCTATGTGAGAGTACAATGTATAACAAGCAAATAAATTATCGATGTTCCGATCAAATTTAATTCCGAGAGGTAGGAATAACTTTAAAAGTTTTAAATTTTAATCAAGCCCTTAGTTATCTATTAAGTCAATTGGAAATCAACTGACTGGATTATTATCTGGTCTTCACCACCACCACGACCATCACCACCATCTACACAATAACTACCACCAGCACCTCCTGCACCACCACCACCACTAGCAGCAGCAGCACCACGATGAGAATTACCACCACCACCACCACCACCACCGCCAGCAATAGCAGTATCAGCAGCGCTGCCACCACCACTTCCACCACCAAAAAAAACCCCAAAACGGTCATTTTATTATAGAGATCTTTGGGAAGCCCGTTTTGTTAACACAAATTGTTCAAGTTCTGGTAAGGATAACATAACTTTAGATGCCAATTTGTCAGCTACTCATAATCATAATATCATTGAAAATGTTTCAAATAATGCTGATACAGGTTTGAGTTTTAAAACTACATGTACAACTAAAGACACTTGTAATAATGTTCACCAAAATTCTATTTGTGATGTCAATGACTCAACTAACACTATTGTTACCAACTCTATTAATTCACCTCATCATCCTGTCTCAAGTGTTACCAATTATGCTCTCGAAGTCACTCCCTCTCATCCCAATCATCCATTCACCCATTCTTATTCAAGTGTTGTTAATGATATTGACATATGTAGTGCTGATACAAGTAATAATAATACAAGTACTGTGTCTGTATGTTTAGAAAAAGTTGATGTATGTATTAATAATGTTCATGTAAATGATATACCAAATAATGTTCATGAAAACTGCTCTATTGCAATGACGTTAATTATGCTTCTGATTGTGATTGCAAATCTGATTGTTCTGTTTCTGATTACAGTGTTTGTAACCATGAAAATCCTGGTATTACCAATCATCATTGTTTGAATGGTTCAATTTCCATGAACAGTAGACAAGTTGATCCTGATCCCATCACAATTAATGTGGATACTGATAATATGTGCAATGATACTTCTGTAAATAGTAATAATCTTAGTTGTAGTAATTTTTCTGCTCGTGACGACAGTATTTCGGTTTTGTATTTTAATGCTCGCAGTGTTAAAAATAAGATTCCTGAAATTCAAACCCGTATTGTTCACGATGATTATGATGTTGTTGCCATTAGTGAATCCTGGCTTGATGATTCTCATTTAGATGGAGAAATTTTTCCTTCTTGTTACAGAGTGTTTCGTAATGATAGAAATTCTCATGGTGGTGGTGTTCTTTTGGCTATTAAGGAAGGTCTTTATCCAGTTGATAAGTGCGAATTTGACACAGACGATCATGAGATCATTTGGGCTGAGTTCAAAACGCGTAAGGGTAGGGTCTTAATTGGTGTTTTTTATAGGCCTCCTGACTACCCGAAGAATTACATGGATTCTCTTGATGACTATCTCCTTAAGATTCATGCTTCCAAAAATAATTTTTCTCTCATTACACTTGTTGGTGATTTTAATATTCATATGGATTGGGTGGATGGTGAACCATCTAACTTAAAAGGTGCCCTTCCTAATCTTCTTATTGATTGTATGAATTCTTGTGGGTTTACTCAAGTGCTTAATGAGGCTTCTTATGTCACTCGTAATGGTAATGAGCACTTCCTTGATCTTGTGTTTGTATCTGATCCATTGTATGTTAAGTCATGTGCCCGGGGGGGGGGGGCACTCACATTTACCAGCTATACGGGTATGTGCCGCGGCGACGACCCCCTTTTTCAGAGCCGCTAGCCGTTCCTTAGACCCTCTAAATTCATTGATTGCCCGCTCTGAAGCCCCACAATTTTTCTAGCCGTTCCATAGACCCTCAGATCATCGATTTCCGCTCTCATCGGCATATTGATAGGCGTGTTTTCTGTCCTACTATTTCAAGCCCAAAAGCTACTTTAAAGGGAATTTTCCATAAATTTCTTCCCCATCGAAACGCATAGGAATAAGGTGAACTTTGGGCGGGATTTTGGGCTCCTTTGTAGTGGCAACACTGGTTGGTTGTTTGTAAACAGTGATCAGGCCTGACAGTGATTGCAGCACTGCCGACGCGAGTCAGTGCCTCCAAACGCGCCTTCAGCTGATGAACATTTTGCTAGAAATAAATGATTTTGAGATCTCTTTTGGGAATAAAATTGCCAAATATGAGGAAAAGTACCTCAAATAATTATGTACACATCCTTGCAGCTGGCCTAAACAGTGAATTAAAAGGTAATTTACGATCTACTGGTCTAGTGGAATGGTGTCAAATTCTGCACACTTCACTCAATCATCTCATGCAGTTCAATGTACGGTATAGTCGAAATGTTTTTCTTTTCGGCACTGAAAAATTTCTTATGGGTTTGTTTTTATGGTGGGCTTTTATGTAAATGCTGCTAGCTGCTGCTATAATTATCAGTAGGTCTGCAGGGTCTAGTATAATATTGATTCGAAAGCTGTTTTGCTTTGCTGAGATTTTCATCGTATTAGGCCAACCAGACCTATTTTGCATTAATGGTTTTCCTGATTTAATAATTTAATGCACAATTCAAAGTGAAATCGATTCCTGCAAAAATTTGTGGCAAAAACGCAATGAAATTTGGCCTGCATGGTAATTAGTTACCGAGATTTTCAGATTTTGGCGGCTGATCAGTTCCCAAGACCCCCCCTTTAGGCCGGTCAAACAGTTCTCAAGACCCCCCTTTTTGACCGGCCGATCAGTTCCCTAGACCTCCTTTTTGACCGGCCGATCAGTTCCTTAGACCTCAAGTTCGAAACTGGCGGTGGCACACCCCTACCAAAAAAAAATTTGAGTGCCCCCCCGGGGTCATGTGTAACTTCTTTCAATGTAAATGATAAGTGTGATCATAAAGCTATTGTATTGAATCTTAATTTGCATACATTGAAAAGTAAGGCTGTTGATAAACCCGTTTTCTGTTTGAATAGGGCTAATTTTGGTGAAATGCGTGATATTATTTCAAGTAGCCCATGGAATGTTTGTAATATGATTGATGATATAAGTAACAAATGGGACTTTATTGAACATAATATTAATGCTGCTGTTGATAAAACAGTTCCTAAGAAATTTGTTAAGAAGGGTAAGTCTGTTCCTTGGATGACAAAGGATATTAGGAAATTATGTACAAGAAAGAAGCTTATGTACAGGAGGTTTAAGAAATCTGGTAGTCATGTTGCTGAGCAACAATTTAAAGAGTGTAGTAGGAATTCGAAAAAAGCTATTCGGACTAGTCATTGTAATTATTCTCTTGGTATTTCCAAACAAGCTAGGAGCAATCCTAAGAAATTTTGGAATTATGTAAGATCTAGTTCTAAGAACTCTTCCCAGCTTTCATTTACTACTGATAGTGGTGATTTGACTGACCCTGATGATATTGCTTGCGCTTTTAATAAACATTTTTCAAGTAACTTTGGGACATCCTCTACTATTGATGTAAATTGTCTTCCTAACTCTCCCCCCTCTCATGGTGGTGCTTGTCTCTCCTTTGACATGTTTTCTGTTGATGAAGTTGTTGACATTCTTAATGGGCTTGATACCAACAAGTCTCCCGGTCCTGATAGTATTCTTCCTGTTTTCTTAAAATCATGTGCAAGTGAATTAGCTCCTGTTTTGTGTACCTTCTTTAATGAATGTATTTCAAAGGGTGAAATTCCATCTGCCTGGAAGTGTGCAAATGTTGTGCCGCCTATTTACAAAGGTTCTGGTAAGCCTAAGAATGACATTTCGAGTTATAGGCCAGTTTCCTTAACAGCAATCCTTTGTAAGGTCCTGGAAAGATTGGTTTGTAAACGTCTTCTTGGTTATCTTGATGAGCATGGCATTCTTTCAGATAATCAATTTGGTTTTCGACATGGTAGGAATTGTGAGCAGATGTTGGCTAAGTTTGATCATTTTCTCAGTGGTAACCTTGATAACAGCAAATATTGTAATTTGGTGGATGGGATTTTTCTTGACTTTAGTGCTGCTTTTGATAGGGTAGATCATACAATTTTGTTGCAAAAGCTTCATTACCATGGTATCAGGAATAATGTTCTTAACTGGATTAAAAGTTTTCTTTCAGATAGAAAACAGAGAGTTATCTTTGGCGGAGCTAAATCTGATTGGGCTTCAGTTACATCGGGAGTTCCTCAAGGTTCTGTTTTGGGGCCCATCTTGTTTCTGTTATTTGTAAATGACATTAATGAGAACCTGTCCACTCCCTTATTTCAATTTGCTGATGACCATACACTTGTACGTTCTATTCGCACTTTTGAGGATCACCTTGCTCTGCAGAAAGATCTTGACAGAATTCACAGGTGGACCATTGAGAATAATCTCCCCCTTAATGCTTCTAAGTGTGCTGTTGTTCATTTTTCGAGGTCTAGGGCTTGCAGTCTTTTTACATACAAGTTAGGTGGTATTCCAATTAAGGTTGTTGATGAGTATAAACTACTTGGTGTTGTTTTCAACTCTTCCTTATCGTTCACTTCACATGTTGATAATATCTGTAAAAAGGTTTCTCGCCTAACTGGTTTTGTCATCAGAACTTCTCGCCATATGCACTTCAGTGCTCTTCTGCATCTATTTAAAGCATTGATACTCCCTCATCTTACATACTGTGCTGTAATTTGGAATCCTTGTCATACTGGCCTGCTTGATAGGTTAGATAAGAGTCAGAGAAAGATTTCTAAAGTCTTGATGTATAGGAAGAGGTGTCCTTCTGATCTTTCATATGAGTCTAGATTAGACGAATTTGGATTACTTAAAACATGCGACTTATTTGATTTGTTAAGGTTGATCTTCTGCTTTAAATTGATTAATGGAATTGGTCCTTTTTCTTCCTTTTGCCAATTTTTCAAGCCTTCTAAGGTTAAAGAGCTTAGATATCTCCACTGTAGTTCTCATACCAATGCCTTTTTCAATTCTGTTTTTGTTTCCTTTCCACGTTTGCGGAATGAACTTCCCACTGATGTCCGCTCTGCGCCCTCCCTTAACTTGTTTAAGGCAATGTGTAAAGAACATTTTATGATGTAATTATGTTTTTCATATGCATGTATATCTAAAAATGTTTTGGAAACTTACATAGTTCCAATAGTTGTATAATTTGAGTTACATGTAGGCCCACTCTAAGGTAGTAACATTGTTCACATGTGTATTAATTTATTTTGCTGCCGCGGCCTATCTTGTGCTCTGTTGATACATCCTATGTGCATATGTTATGTCTTAGAGTGTTCACTCTTTTTTTTTTCTAAAAATGTTTTTTATTTTAATGTGTACATGTATCTTGAATTTATTATTATTTTTTTATATGTACTTATAATCAGGAAAGAAGAACACATTGTGTTTGGACTGTTTAGTCTATTTCTTCTTTCCTGGATTGTCATTTAAATTGCTTTTAGTGTTTTTTTTCATGTTTGTAATTTGTGACAATTGAAATAAATATTATTATTATATTATTATTATAGGTTAACTGGGTCTATAGTCTAATCAGAGTTTTTAAGGTTAAATGGTGTTTCTTTCTTTCTTTCATTCTTTCATTCTTTCATTCTTTCATTCTTTCATTCTTTCATTCTTTCATTCTTTCTTTCTTTCTTTCTTTCTTGACAGGGGCATACTCTGGCTATTACATTTAAGCTTAAAACGCTGTTTTGTATTAATGTGTGTGCAATTGATAGATTTTCACGTCACCATACTCCATCTGTTTGTTAGCTTCCCAAGTGGACTACTTACTTTGACTTCATTATTTTTAACTCTATGGAGGAGAGTTAGGCCAATTTCTGGCCTAACTAAAATTGGTCATGATGTAATGCTTCTTTAAATGGATCTGGCTTGTGATTGGTCGCCCAGATCTCGCTATTGTTTTAATCCTCCGGGCACGTGCTATTACCATTGACTACATCGTACATAACAATCTATGAAATTTTGCGGCACGTTTGTGGTGACGCGAAAGTTAATCTCTCAGTGGTGCATGGACGAACACGTCTAATACTAACATTAGACGAGCGCGTCTAATACTAACATGCTGAGTACTTGTGGTTACATTGGATTGAGAAACAAGTATGATTGACAGTGTGTTTTAGAGACCAAAGTCCCGGGGTAAAGTTCTGCTTAAAAGTCAAAGTACATAGTCAAATTTTCGCGATCTATAAACTGGTAGATTCAAAAATCAGGAGTTTAGTATTTAAGTGAGCCATTATAATTATGCAAGATATGTTGCATTCAATAACTTTTATTGTCCCTAAAAATCTAATTATATAAACTCTTTATGACCAGTTTACCATTAAGCATGCACTTTAATTTTAACATGTTTAATAAACATCAGTATATTAAATTTTGAGTTCAACGGAATGCGTTCATCATGATTAAATAATAATAACATTTAAAAAAATCAAAATTCGACTAATGGTCACCCGGAACTTTTTCTTTTTGCAATGGGATATACAGCCTGTCTCAAAAAAAATTGTGCAAGTAAAAAGCGCCCTCTTTGGCAATTAGAAAATACAGTTGTGACAGGATGCTAACATCAACATCAAGGGCGTAGTCTTAGCTCTCACATGCCGTTTGTTCTGTTCAATTTGCTTATTTTAATCTCGAGATATGTTTAGTTAACAACGAAAGGCTAAAATCACATTTGTGCCCCTTTTACTAGGGAAGATGGCTGTACAAGTAAATCAATGTTTGCATCAAATTTGTCAAGAGTTCCTTCGTGAAATCAAAAGAATGCATCAATACACAACAATACGAAATGGTTTTAATTGTTTTTACTGTTTAATCATGATACTGGTATAATGATTCTCTTTTTCTACATAAAACCCTAAAACCGATTAAAAGATAAATAAATATTTCACATTCTGCTGTAAAATTAAATACATGTGCATGCCAATGATTTTATCATGGTTAATACTGTTCTCTTTATCACTCAAGACATGTTAAAAGAAAAATAAATAGTGCACACTTAAATAGGTTAATGAACGCGTATTGCTTGTTGGGAGAGAAATTAGACAAAAATGTACGCGCGCCGAAGGGGGAGTACATTAGACGCATCAACATCAGCTATCATTGATTGTGATTTTACCCTTTCATTGTTAACTAAACATATCTCGAGATTGAAACAAGGAAATTGAACAAAAAAAACGGCATTTGAGAGCTAAGACTGCACAATTGACGTTGATGTAAGCATCATGTCACAACGGTATTTCGTAATTGCCAAAGAGGGCGCTTTTCACTTGCACAACTTTTTTTTAGACAGACTGTACTAGCATACACTAAAATACCCTGCAAAAATCAAGGCTCAACATAAATTGCCATCTTGTTATGCTCCCCCGGAGAGATCCCTATTTTTGGACCGCGCAGCTCCGAAAAACCCTTGATCTGATAATTTCAGATCTAAAAGACCCCTAAATTACACATTCCTCACATGTTTTTTTCAGGCGATTTTCAACAAACAATTGCTACAAAATATATGTGCATATACAGTTTATTAGTGTGATTGTTGGTATTAATCAGGTCTAGAATTGAACATTATATATATAATTAAATGTTTTGTTAGAAATATTAATAAATGATCACATCAAACAACCGTGCGCCAAATTGAAGACAAATGTGTCCTATTACCAAACCGTACCAAACGACGATGCACATTAGAACCTTTGGTTAATGTTGTCCCGGTATCACGGTTGTTTGATGGCATGTAAAACATAGTTTTTTTAAAGTAAAGTTGAATACCGATGGCGCTATTTATCTTAAATCTTGTTTATATCTTTACATTTTCTTCATACAGGTGCTGATGTTATCAACAACATAGGTACGGTGGTCCTCACTGATTTCTCAAAAGCGTTCGACATGGTTGACCACACTCTCATGATTGAAGTTTATTCATTTAGGAGTCAGGGGGGGGGGGCATCGTACCATGGTTGTGTGATTTCATCAACGAGCGTGTGCAATGTGTTAAATATAATCAGTCATTCTCAGATTTTAAAGTATTGAAAGGGGGGCTTTCACAGGGAACAAAAGTGGGTCCTCTGGGATTTCAAGCCATAATTAATGATGCTGCCACTGATCTTGCCCCAAATTCTAAGTGTTGGAAATATGTGGATGACCTGACACTTGCTGAGAATCGCACTCATTCCACTTTCGCAATGGACCAGTGACACAAACTGTGTTTGAATCCCAGCAAGTGTCAGGCCCTCCAGGTGTGTTTTAAAAGAAATGTGCGTCCATATGCCTTGGAGATTAATAACACCCCTCTTGATTATGTTAACGATGCAAAAATTCTTGGCATATGGATTCAAAACAATCTTAAATGTGACAAAAATATCCTTGAAATTACTAAAAAAAGGCCAACCGCAGGCTGTACATGCTGCGCATGTTGAAAATTTGGTTTTAACCATCAGGAGTTTATTACAGTATACAGAGGGTACATAAGACCTCTTTTAGAGTATTGTGACATAGCATGGTACTCATCTTTAACTGCTGGCCAATCTAAATCACTTGAACAGCTGCAGAGAAGAGCTTGCAGGATAGTCCTGGGCAGGAATTTCACATCTTATTCTGAAACCCTGAGTGATTGTGATCTGGACTCTCTCTGTGACAGGAGGGTGGATCATTGTCTGAGGTTTGCCGAAGGGCTCTCCAATAATTCCAGAACAAATGATTTACTACCCCCTGTCAGGGGCAGAGTCCATGGTCGCAACCTATTTATACCCTCACCTCTCTCCTGTCTTTCTTTCCTCCTCCTCTACCCCTCCCCCTTTCTCTTCCCCACCCCTTCTATCTCTTTTTTTTTTTTTAAAGTGGTGTCGTACACCCTGATGACGGCCCTGCTGAGATCAGTGAGTCTGCGGTCAAAGTTTGTTTTTATCACTTGAAATCAAGTTCAAGTTCAAGTTCAAGTTTATTTCACCATCATATCATAGTTATATACAGTAACAAAAAGTCGAGAAAAGGATGGTAGGACAATCACAAGAGCAAAGCTCGAAAGACGTGATTGCCCTCAGTGACAAAAAAACAAAAGGACGCCTACAGACAACAGACAAGGACGGGGGTGAGAAACGGCAGACTGACAGGACTAGTGCAGACAGACAAAGACGTTGGCAATGGCAATGACATATAAAAAGTCAAGAGAAATGTATAACTTTCAGTATGTGTGTTAACTTACAGTACAAGGTGTCCCAGAATGATTTATACCGGGAAAGATGGAATTTTGTAGCTATGAATGGCATTTCTTGCTGGATATCATGATATTTATAAATAACTTATACCTGCGATCCCGGGGGGGGGGCACTTCCATGACAGATATGCATCATGTGCCTCGGGATAGACCCCGTTTTCAAACCGGCTTGTAGCCAATGACCCCCTTTTTTGTGTTATGGTCCTACCTATTACCCAATGACCCCCTTTTAAAAAATTCATGTACTCAATGACCCCCTTTTTATATTTCCTGCTATACCCAATGACCCCCTTTTAATTCCCAAATTTAGGTGGTATTTGTGTTCTCCTCCAGAAATAATGAGATTTTTCACATTTCCAAGGTGGCCAAGTTGTTTTTACGCAGTTTGGCACTTATTTATGTGTACTTAATGATACTCTTTTGGCAATCCTGTACTCAATGACCCCCATTTTACTTTTTGTTACCCCAATGACCATCCTTTTTCAAAGTTTCATACCGAATGACCCCATTTTTATTCAGGTTGTGTACTGAATGACCCCATATTTTTGTAATTGTACATTTGACCTGAATGCCCTCTACTTTTAACATGGCCGAGGCACATCCCTGCTATTTCAGATAGGGAGTGACTCCCCCGGGCCTGCGATGCAATTTCAATCTTGTTACAGACAGCAAGTGTGAAGGATGGGACATAGCATATGGTTGATTTTCGGTCTGTGCTGAGTCAAAATGAACATGCAACATCCGCCAGCTTTATTACTACCAACACCAGAAATAATGCTATCAGCACAACCACAGCATTGCCTCGCATATACCTAGAATATACTGTACTTACCATAGCAAGCGTATGTTTCATTTAGTATCTCCAAACCATTGGGGCAAATGTCATAATCTAGTAAAAGAAACAGTTACAAGATGAGTCATTTATTAGCATATTATGTTATAGGCCTATATATGTAAACTTCCGGGCAAACACCGTAAACCTTATTAACCCTACACCTAGTACAAGCAAGTTCTAACTTTTACCAAAGATTCACAAAGCTGGCATACCAGGACGTTGCCCAACAGAGCGGATATCGCAATATTTAGATGAGACCCTTAGACCGATCGTCGAGTCCATTCCTTCTTATGTCAAGGACTCACAACATGCCCTATGGATGTGAAGTCGTTATACACCAGTATCCCACATGACGAGAGACTACGAGCTTTATGTCATTTCCGTGAGACGTAAGATCCAAGAACCATCAACTGACAATATTTGCCGACTTGCTGAGATTGTTCTGAATCTCAATTACTTTGAATTAAATAGAGAGTTTTACCTTCAGACCCAGGGCGTAAAGATGGAATCCAGATTCGGACCGGTATTCTTGTATCTTCATGGATTTCATTGAACAACAGTTTCTACAACAGTATAAGGGATCAAAACCTCATCTATTCCTCAGATACATTGACGACATAATCGGCGTCGCTAACTGCACAGAAGAAGATTTGTTACACTTCATGGAATTTGTCAATCAATTCCACCCGGCGCTTAGATATACCTGGGAAATCTCCAACGAACAGATCTGTTTTCTCGACATCATAATCACCATCGATGGCAATCATCTCTGCACTTCAGTACACTACAAGAGCACTGACTCCCATTCGTACTTGACCTACACATCATCACATCCAAAGTCATGTAAGAATTCCATACTGTTCTCACAACTTCTTCGCCTGAGACGACTATGCAGCAGTGAAACCGACTTCAACAAGCAATCTTTGGACATGATCCAGTTCCCGACAATTTAAACTCGGTATTACAACGGGCTCATACCATCACCAGAGAAGAGAGCCTTCGCACCAAAGAGCGCGCCGACAATCACCAACGTCCCCGCTTGTACTCATACATCATCCAGCCACCGTTGCAGTAAGTAATGTGATCATGCGCAACTGGAAGATAATTAGTGATCATCCTACAACCGCTGATATCTTCAAAGAACGACCCATTGTGTTCTACCGTCGCGACAAGAACGTTAAAGATCACCTTGTTCGCTCTTCATTACCACAAACAGGTGAAGAGACGGTAGCAAACCACGGCACGGTAACCTGCAAGCGACGCAGATGTAACACCTGTCACCATCTGAGGAGAAACAACATCGTAACGGGACCCAGGGGGGTGTACCATATCAAGAAAACATTCAGTTGCGTTTCAACACATGTAATTTATTGCATTGGTTGCAAACGCCATCCCACCTGTCTGTATATCGGGGAGACAGAACGTAGGCTGGCCGACAATTACAGAGCACAGACGTGGTATACTTCTGCGTGACATCTCCCGACCAGTCCCGAAGCATTTTACTACCAGTGATCACACCTTGGATGACGTTGAAGTGACAGCAGTCACTTAAGTTTCAGACAGAAAGAAACTGATCCAAACTGATGGAAAAAAGAATAATTTTCCATCTTGGGACACTTAAACCCAACGGCATGAATTTGCAATTTAATGTATTCAACATAAATAAATGTGACTCTTAATTTCATCCTTCATGCCTCTCAGTAGTCCAAGAGTTGCGATCCGAGAACCTGTTTTCGGTTTTGCGTATTTTCTGCGCGCTTATGCCATGTGCGATTCACGCTCTCACACTACACGCTCACGCTTTTCGGCGCACGCACTTAACGCACCAATCTTTTCTTTGGTTGTTTTCAGGTACGCGGATCGCAGCTCACACTTGATAAAGGCATAGGGCTGAAACTGCTTCAAGAGGCGCCGAGACTATGGGAAAGTACAGCAAGTTTTTCACAGCAGAGATCGGGGATGCCACTACCAGTCTCATATGATCGTATCATGGACATTATCATATCACATCACATAGGAAATAATGTCTGAGTATTATCACCAGATTTGCACAATTTATCCTCTACAGATCCAGAAAGGTCCTGTTACAATGGTCTATGAACAGGCTGTATGGTGAAAACAAGTTTGTTCACACGGCGGAAGAATAGAAGTCCAAAGCTCTATACTGAAACACATTGTCTTGAAATGGAACGGCTTGTGTTGGTATTTGTGCATTCGTTGCGTGTGGGTGACATTGTACGTAGATACACTCACTAAATTGACTGCCCTGTTTTTGTTAGGTGGGTACTACAGTGGGCATACTGCCATGTCATATCGCCGTCCTTCTCTACTGCTGTCGGGGGTTGAACTTGCCCAGAACAGTGGAAGCACATGTAGACAAATCTACCAGAAGACCGTGCATCCTGCCCAGAGCTGCTGAAGTGTGTATGTAGGAGCGGGTGTACACATGTAGAGACTGCAACTGTGTACGAGCACATGCAGGTGTCAGCCCTTACCCCACCAAGGCTGCCCTGTTTTTCCTAGGTGGGTACTACAGAGGACATACCGCCATGTCATATCGCCGTTCTTCTCTACTGCTGTCGGGGGTTGAACTTGCCCAGAACAGTGGAAGCCCATGTGGACACATCTACCAGAAGACCGTGCATCCTGCCCAGAGCTGCTGAAGCGTGTATGTAGGAGCGGGTGTACACATGAAGAGACTGCAACTGTGTACGAGCACATGCAGGTGTCAGCCCTTACCCCCACCAAGGCTGCCCTGTTTTTGCTAGGTGGGTACTATAGAGGTCATACCGCCATGTCATATCGCCGTTCTTCTCTACTGCGGTCGGGGATTGAACTTGCCCAGAACAGTGGAAGCCCATGTGGACAAATCCTTGAATTATTTTACATATTTAAGATGCCAAAATTGCATGGTGTAACAGTTTTGAAACCAACAATAACTTTTTTTCTGTTTATCTTACCTTTCCATCCCACTGAATGACTATGAAGACTTTGAACCTGAACATTAAAAAAAAGGAGGAGATATTCTGATGCACAATAACTGTTAAATTTGCTCTGAAATGAGCTAGGGGATTTTATTGACAAGAAGTATATTTCCACGAGCAAGGTCTTCTATTGACAAAAAGACGGTTTCGTTTAAGTTGAGTTAATAAGTCAATCCCAGGTAGTCTTCTTTATGTACTCAGATGACTGCTATGATAAAACTGGTTTCTAAGGATCTAATATGCTGGTGTGCATTTTGTAGAGGACTGTCGCTGCAGCCACTTCGAAGGGCCTTCATAGGATAGAGTCTAAATCCTAGAGTGGTGGCGCTGACACTCATCCAAGACAGTGAGGCGTATTCTATCACACTGCGAACTTGAGCCTTGTAAACGACTGCTCTGCCTCTGACATCAAGTTTATTTGCAACTCTCCTCAGAGCGTCCAGCTTCTGTCCTGCTCTGGATGAGACGTTAGAAATTTGTTTTGTCCAGAGAAGCTTGCCGTCGACTGTGACTCCTATGATCTCCTGTTCCTTCTTCTCACCCAGTTTGGTGGTACCAAACATAACATCTAGCTTGGTTGGATTCCTCTTTCTTGATATTGTCATTTCCTTACATTTCGATGGCTTGAAGGTCATCTTCCATCTGTCTGCCCAGATCTTCACTTTCTCCGGGTCTCTGTTCAGGCTATGGTTGTCTCTAGAGGTGGAGTCGTCTGCGTAGAATTAGAGTTGGTTTTCACACTCATCACCCAGGTCATCAATGAAGAAAAAGAACAAAAGTTTTTTCCATGGGGAAACGATGCATTGATGAGGAAGTACTCGATGACTGGCCAGATAAGACAACTTTGATGGAACGATCTATCAGGTAGCTCCTAATCCAGGTAAACAGATTGCCGAATATTCCTTTTGCTATGAATTTCAAGCAAAGGCCATTATTCCAGACCTTGTCAAATGCTCATTTGATATCCAGGGCAATCAGGCGCACTTCGTTGCCTCTGTCCAGGGAGGTGGACCACTCTTGGGTCAGAATGGTAAGGATGTCAACTGTGCTGTGGTGTGGCCTAAATCCAAACTGTCTATCTGATATGAGTTGGTTTCCAATAAGGTACTTCTGAATACGGTATGATTATGTACAACAGCCTCCATGACCTTGCTGATGATGCAGAGCAGAGTGTTTGGTTGCTGCTCGTTTGAAGTGGTCATCAAACCATACCTAGTCTTCTTGAAAAGTAGATTTACTGGTATGAAAATCTCCATTGCATCTCGCTTCTTCTGGGTCATCAGATTTGGGTGAAAGAGACCAGTCTGCAGATTCAAGAAAACCTCCCATTCTGCAGTAGTCAGCCTTATTCTGCCACACTTTGCACTTGGGGTTATCTCTGTACAGCGTCACATTTAGTTTACACAACTCAAGTGTGCGGCTTCCAGCAGTATCTATTGTACGGCTGCCAAGCCATTCCTTGTGGTGGATATTTAAGTCGCCAAGAAGAATAGATAGCTGATGATATCACTGGTAGCACTAGTTGGTCTATAGACAGCAGCAAAGAGCTGTGACTTCATTGTTACTGAGAACCTTAACCACATCAGCCCCATGTCCTGGATCAAGAGCGCTGACATGAAATATAGCGATACCCTCCAGGCAATAGAGGCAGGTCTGTCTCTATGCCAGCTTAGGGAATATCCTGGTATAGTTGTGCAGTCAGCACCATCATTCACAGTAGCATCCAAGAAGGTTTCCATGATTACAATAATGGATGGATTAATTCATGGCACACATTGGACAGCTCACATATGTTAGAACGTAGTTCTCTGATGTTCACTTCTAGTAAAGTCAGGTCCGTTTCACGTAGTCGTTGGGCAGGCATGGGTCGTTTCCGTTGTGATCCCCCTCACCTCAGATACATACGTAAGCAGTGATGTGGGGTGTGTACTATACATGACCTAAACTGAAAGCATCCTGAGATTCAGAACAGTTCGGGCATCCAGATGGCAGACGATACCTTTCGCTCAAGGATGGGTAGTCAGTGCTTTAAGTTACGCCCCTTACTACTGTTGGGGTTGTCAGGGTACATTTGCTCAGTTGTTGGGATCATTATTTATATGTTTGGCGTAACTATTTAATCAACAAATGGGACAGTTTCATTATCCAACACGTTATCATTATTTACCATATATTGGGCATTGTTTTGGTCGAATTGTGGTCCATTAAGGGGGTACTACACCCCTGCCCAATTTTGTGCCTATTTTTGCATTTTTCTCAAAAATTATAGAGCATTGGTGACAAGTATGATATGTATAAAATAGGGGCAATGACTACAACTGCTACACTGGAAATTTTATTTCAGCACAGACAACAGTTGTGGAGTTACAGTCAAAAATGAGGGAAAACCAATATGTGATCAATAAATCAATAACTACTTGCCTTGAGTTGCTGAATTTGCAGTGCAGTAGTTGTAGTCATTGCCCCTATAATATACATATCTTACTTGTCACCAATGCGCTATAATTTTTGAGAAAAACGCAAAAATCAGCAAAAAATTGGCTAGGGGTGTAGTACCCCCTTAACTCAGTTGTTGGGATACATTAATTCATTTGTTGGGGTTGTTACGGTAGTTTTATTCAGTTGGTGGGATTTATTTATTCATGTGTTGGGGTTGTCAGGGTCATTTACTCAGTTGTTTGAATGCGTTTATGAATTTGTTGGGTTGACTTGGGGGCATGCAACCATCTTTGAATAAATCGTTTGATGGTAACAGTTATTATAAATAGAAATTTACAAGTACATGTTTGCGTGCAACGATTTCTTGGAGGTTCATTCGCTTGGCAAAAATTCAAATTCGAAATTCAAATACAACCATGACGGTGGCATATGGAGCAATGAAACGTAAAATAAAAAGAAGATGCTAAAATCACGAAGAAATACTCCTTCAACTAGAACAATATAAAGAAAATCCTCCCACCCAGCAAAAAGATACGAAGAGCAAGCATCTAGCTTCCTCCTCCCCTTTCTACCCATGCGGCTGTACAGCATGGAGGAAAAGGGTGTCCAGTTGCATCATTTGAGAAGTATATTTCTAAGCTCAATCCTAACAACAATAATAATATACTGTTCCAAGCACCGTTGAGATCTACACCATCAAATAGTGACTAACCTTGGTACAAAAATTGCCCCAGTTGATGAGAAAACTCTTTGTTCATTTATGTCAACGCTTTCATTAGCTGCTGATCTTTCACGACATTACACGAATCACAGTATACAATCGACATGTATTGCCGTTCTTGATGAAAATGGTTTCGATGGCAGAGATATATCTGCAATGTGATGGGCCACCAGAATGAAAGTAGCCTAAGGTCATATGTTGGTCGCCCAAATGATGCTAAAAAACAAAAGCTGTCGGATGCTCTGTCAAACTCAATTGGCATGATCCCAGAAGCAAAACCTAGTAAGAAGAGTGCTCCTCCATCTAGATCTCCACAGTATGAAACTGAACCTCAGCCTGAGACTGCAATAACAGAGTTGCTCCTAACCAACTCACAAATGCAAGCAATAATGGAAGATGTAGAGCTTATTATTATTAGACAGCATTTATGAAGCGCCTTATCACAGAGATCAAGGCGCTGTACAAAGAGACTTTAAAAATTACATCTTAAATTACAACTTACATTTACTAAAAACATTGCATACACTGTTAAGCTACAAATTAAATATACACATGCTAAAAGCATATATAAACAGGTGACAAGCTTACTATCAAGAGGCAAGTAGAAAATTAACATATTGGAAAAAGGTGTGTTTTGAGCGATTTCTTGAATCTATGGATGGAAGGGAGTTGGCGGATGTGAATGGGCAGAGCGCTACCTGATGATCTAGCTGTCAGTCATGCCTGTACAGGCACCGCAACAAATATCTAGCATGTCTAGCAAGGATTCTCGAGTACTAATATACTATAGGATAAGCCACTCGTTTGCGCAAATGAAGTCAGTCACACACTCAATGTGCGACCATGTGATGGCTTGCGCTGTGTAGGAGTGTATCACCTGTGGAAGAGATGATGCATGTTTACGTCATCGTTTCAAACAAAAATTACATGGCGAAAAACGGCGAACATTTGGTCGAATCTTTCCATTACTATCATATCGTGAAAAACCAAATAGCTGAGGAGTTAGCTCAATATGCTAGAAAAATATTCTCTTCGATGACCCCATGACGAGACTGGCTAAATAAGCTGTATTTTTGCTGGAAAGGGTCCGAATAATTGGCAGTCGACAAAATGTCGATGTGCGCCATCTTGGAAAAATTTAGGGTACCAAACTACCCAAAACATACCGATGGTACCAAACTCCCTAGTAACCGTCACTCAAACTGCCGATGTGTCAATCAAACTGCCGTAAAGTGACTTCACTTTTTATACAAGGTTTGAATACGAGTGTCACGGCCCTGTGTCTAGTAGTAGTAGTAGCACCACGCAAGTTACAATCAAGCAAGACAACAGAAATGTACACATGAATTTTCACAATTGTAATGTTACCATCAACTACAATTGATTTAAACTTTTACGTGTTTTGCATTGGAGTTTTTGTTGGAATTGGATTTTACAAACATTTACGATTTTGTAGTTGGACTTAACTGTTACGAAAATTTACGTGTTACAATTTTGATTGAACATTGCAGCCCTGATTGGTGCAAATTGAATGGTAAGTGCAATTTTCAACCTCTTGTAGTCTACAGTTAATGAGTTGTATACATGCAAAATAATTTTGACTATATTACCGACAATCGGAGGAAAAAAATGATTTTTTCCCCGATGAACAAAATGTAAATTGACACAAAAATGTTTGCCTAAAATTGGGGGGGGGGGGGAGGTTGGGTTTCCTAAAAAAAACCTGAAAAAAAAAAAAGAATCTAAGATTCTGAAAACATAATAATGATAAAATGTGATCTTTTTTCACCAAATACAAAATTGATTGGTCTCGCTATTAGTTTTAAAATATTGGACTCGACTACGTCTTGTCCAATATTTTAAAACTCATAGTTCAACCAATAAATTTGTGTATTGGGTTCAAACCATCAAATTTTATATCAAAATCGGTGTAAGCATGTGAGTGCTAGAGCAAATGTAAAGGTAGATAGAAAGAAAGAAGATAGAAGAAAGAAAGAACCTGTACGATAAAGAACACAGCGTGATGACCGTCACAGCTGTGTAAGAAGAGCCTGTGCGATAGCAAACAAAACTGTGACGGTAGAAAGAAGATCCTGTACAATGAAAAACACATAGTCACGACTGTGTAAGAAAAAAGAAGATCCTGTACGATGAAAAACACAGCCGTGACATAAGAATACACCAGTTAAATACATTTTGAATATATAAACCCACGTGTGATGTACCTTACCTTCATTCGCCTCATCCATAACAAGTAATGAAAAACCACGATTCCAACTGGAGAATCTGTCAGTTATAAATTCAAATATTAAGCTTGCGTTCACTGGAGATATGATGCGTGCTTGCTGTAAGAGGGGCCCGGTATAAGTAAGAGCTCTTGGATTGGTAATAATTCCAACATACAAGAGATCATCCCGGTAACTAAGATTGAAGTCTATGAATTGAACTAGGACCCTGCGCATCGGTGCTGGGGTTACACGCCACTCACAATGAAGGTTGATTGGGGAATGTCCCGGATAGCCAGATGACTGTATTGTAAAGGAGTCATTCAATGATAGTTGAGTTATCTCAATAGGGCAACCTGTGAAAGTATAACCACCAAACATGTTATAATGGATGTAGCCAGAAATAGTCAAGAAGCAAGCAAAATCCTGCGATTAAGGCCCAGAATTACTTTTTATATCATAATATGACCTCGAGGAATAGGAAAACTCGGGTGTCAAAATGCACCTTGCTCAGAAAAGAGTTAAGGTCACACAGGGGTCACATTTCAAAATTGATCAGATATTGTTATAAATCACGACAAAGTAATGCCCTGATCATAACGATTCAGAAAAAGTATGGTTCTCGCGTTATGGTTCTGGCGCCTTGATCATACTGGATATTGCGCCTTATAAGAATTTAATGTATGTATGTATGTATGTATGTAACAACATTTTACTCAAGTTAGACTATCTTTTGAATAAAGTGCTCAATCCCAAAAGGGAGAGCGTATAAAAATTCAAAGAACAGACCTTCCAGAATAGGTAGTCGTTACTCTGAGTTTCATGCCTAAAAAGGCAATCGTCAGACGACACGATGCTTTGGGTGGACTACCATCTCTTAGGAATGTGAAAGAATATACATTCCATGGTGTCAACACAGCCAAAGTCTATTCAGAGTCAGTCTGTCTATCGGAGATAGTCAGAAAGTGCTCAACCGCTAAGCAGGAGCGTATTAACAACATTTTACTCATGTATGTATGTATGTATATATTTGACCTTTTTGCTTATAAACTCGAGATTAATACGTCGCAGATATGCCAATCTATACATTTTCTGAACCATTAATACCAAAAGAATAATTTTGCATGGATTGAACACCATTTAACCAAAATACGCATTGAACCGTAATGACCTTGAGCTATTTGGCGATATTACCTATGTAATGATACATCCTAGATGGTTCAAACTAATCTTAAATTGAATTGCCTTTGCAAAACGAACACTTTGAGACCATTTTGATTAAAATCGGAGCACTTTTTAGGATTTGACCACTGTGAAGCCCTAAATTCGACTTTTGACCTTTTTGCTTATAACTCGAGAATCATATATCGCAGATTCGCAGGTAGATTTAACTATACTTTTTCTGAATCGTTTTGACCAGATGAATACTTTGATTTGGTTTTGAAAAACATCTGATTAATTCTGAAGTATGACTCCTGTATGACCTGGAGGGGGTAATAACTCTTTTTGGAGCAAGGTGCATTTTTGCCACCCAAGTTTTTCTGGTAATTCAAGGTCTTCAGCAAAGTTATACCTTGGTTCAAAGCCTTAATCACAAAACCTGCACGACATAGGAAAACCATACATTTTGTAACTGGACTAAAACGATATAAATGCATTCGGGGAGGTCCGTATAACTGGTGTAGTTTAGGCAAGGATAATGGAAATCAGGATTTGAAAATTAGCATGTGTCCAATTTTTATCCAATCCATATTTCATCAGTTTAGCTTAAATAATGCAAAAATTTTCCCGCGCTTCGCGCGAATTTGTGCAATAAACTTATGCTGACGCCAAAAGGTGGTGGATTCACTATACTTCAAGAAATTTTTTCCAACCCCATCCCCCTCAATGTCAAAATGAAATCTACGCCACTGGTCAAGTTAGCTCAAGCTCAATCGATAAGGCATTCGACTATGGTGCGAGAGGTTGCGGGTTTGAACCCTGGCCGTTGTGTAGTACGCACTCGTGGAAAAATCGAGTTAGCTTGAAATTCCCCTGGACAAGAAGCTTACTGCTAATTGTCTCGTTGTAACCAGTACGAAACTGGGGGAGCTGATCCTGGTTGCGAAGGTCATTTGTGGTGGAATGTCTAGAGTGTACGCTCTTGAAGCTGCAAAGTCCCTGAGTTTTAAATGATTTATGGAATGATGTGGGGCCGTAGTGGTCAGCGACAACATGTAAAGTGTGTTGAGGCTTGTGGATCAACGTCAAGGCGTTGTATCTGTGGGTAGCGTACTATAAATCACTGCGCTTAAAAAAACACCAAATACCATGAATCCTATGGAATCCTACACATCCTTTAACTCTTTGCTGTGTAACATGCTAACTATTCTTTTTCTGAAACCTCTAAGCTAGGCGAACAATTTGCCTAAACTTTTACGATAATTAGAGAAACTTTGACTTTTGACCCGTACACAACAAGCACATCGACCTTAGACCTTTTGTGCTCATGTTACCCAAACAAACCTTTTATGTAACTATTTAGCCATTTCTTTTTTTTTTTTTTTTCTTTTGGGGGGATCAAATGGTTAAACAAATAAAAACAAATCATTTCATGTACATTTTGCATAAATTATGCAAATCATAAATTCAATATGGTCGCCGATGGCGGCCATATTGGATTATTTTTGAAACGTGATCCGAACATCACCTGCACTTCCAGTTTTCACAGAAATACTGAGTATATTTCCATGTATTGACTATTTCAGTTTTTTATTTATTTTTTACTTTTCGCTATATTTGGCGCCTAATTATATATTTGACACCCCGTAGACCAGAAATTATGATGAAAATGAAAAATCTAAAACATTTAAACCTGACAAACATTTATAAAAAAAAAAGGATGTGGAGCATGTGGCAATCTTGAGTTATCATGTTTCAAAATTGGAAAAATCACGAAAACCACATTTCAAGAAAAAGCAAAAAAAAAAACCCCACCATTTTAGTACCAATATGGCCGCCTATATTGGATTATTTTTTAAACGTGATATCTCATGATCCAAACATCCCCTGCACTTCTAGTTTTCACAGAAATGCTTAGTTTTGCCATTTCCAGGTATTGACTGTTTCAGTTTTTTAATTTTTTAAGTCGTTGCTAAGGACATATTTTTGTCGTAAATATGCTAATTAGGCACTAATTAATTAATTAATATCAATTTTCCAGAAGGTTTGGTGAAAAAGTAGTGTGATTTTTGGATGTTTGGGTACCATCTACCTTTAAACTATAAGTCGTACACGCACAAACACTACATTTCTGGGATCCGTGGCGACATACGCATAATTTGACATGTTTGCAAGTGTTATTGGAATAAAATAAATGTTTACCCCCAAAAAATTCAAATCGGCAAGTTTGTGTGAAAGCGGGCAAACCAACTTATTTTGTTTATTCGAGTATGTTAATTTGAATCTTCTTCTGTCACGCAGTATTTTGAAACCATGACCCTCAAAAACATTCCCACAGTGGTTCCACAGGATCGCACAGTGAAAAAAAAAATAGAACTTCCAAACATGTCAAATCATTCGTCTGGTCTCATGTATCCCAGAAGTAAGGTTTGTGCGCGTACGACCTATAGTTAAGAAGTTATGGGGGGTACAAAATGTCCTTAGTTTGATATGCTTATTGTCATGATTGTACAGGGTTAAAAAAAGTGTCTAATTTTCGTTAAAAAGTAGCAATTTGTTCGTCTAGCTTTGAGGATTCAGAAAAAAATAGTTTGCACTATCTGTCTGGTTCGTATTTTAAAAGGTCAGGATTCAATGTCTTTGTTTTTATTAATCATATATCTTTTGAATTTCGCATCGCAGATAGCGCAAACTATTCTCAATCAATCAATCAATCAATCAATCAATCAATCAATCAATCAACCAATCAATCAACCAATCAATCAATCAATCAATCAAGTTTATTTATCCAACAATGCATGTACAATATAAATATAAATATAAATATATAAATACAGTGTAATACAAAATATATACTAATCTGTATTGCACAAACTATACTATGCAAAATGCACGTAATTGCATATAAATCATCATAATACTTGAACATAAATTTTTACATAATATTAAGCTATATTATATGCAAAGTATACTGAGAATAAGATATAATAATATACATACTATAATATTATATTATGATATATGATAATAATGACATGGTAATGATGATATTGAAACAATAATTATAAAAACGTTATGTCTAAATAGTAGCTACATTTATAGAGAATTTATTTTTGAATGCACATACAATTGTGGATGAGGACACTGTAAAACGGGGGGTTGCAGTGCCCTCTTACACGGGACAGTACAAGACAAGACAAATACAAGTTATCCGACTACATTAAAGAAAGAAATGACGAAAGGAAAAAAAGATGGAGATATGGGATGAGATAATAATAAGAAAAAGACAGGGACAGCTGGAAAATGATAAACAAAACAAATGACGGGGTAACGACAGAGCTATAACAATCAATGAGGGTTTTTATCATATTGTATATAAAGGAATTGAGTGAATTAGAAGCTTTCAGATTTGAGGAAAGACTATTCCAAATAAGTGGACCTTGAGAGCATGACGTATTGCTTGCCGGGACGGTATTTGAAGGTTCAATGAATAGATCATGGGCGTACCTAGTGTCAAAAATGATATGTTAATGTTTGAATTAAAAAAAAAACATCTTTGATGAGATCAACAGGCATAAATGATGCAAGTTGGTTTTTGTAAATGTCATTAATCTTTGGGGTTTTAGGGATGAGAAGAAAGGGTGTGTGTGGACTAGCCAGAGAGAATTGGTCCATATTCGAATTACTCTTTTCTGAATAGAAAGAGTAGAAAGAGTGATTCAACATTGGAATTGTTGGGATCAGCCCAAATCATTGCCCCATTCTTTTCCTGAATCCCTTGGACTTTTACGAAAATCGGGGCAACTTTAATTTTAAAACCCTGTACACAACATGCAAATTGACCTTAGACATGTTGAGCTTTATAACTTGGCAACTAAGCGCATAAATGTTACATCGGGTCTGTGTTACGGCATAATGTCGTCCATGGGATGGCGCATGTATGTACATGATCCACCAGCGGATCTTCTACGACCCCTACGCGGACATCTGTGGAGAGCATAGGAGAGGAAAGGAGAGGAGAGGCGAAGAAAAGAGTTGACAGGATATGAGCGGAGTAGGGGAATCCCTGAGGGAGATTTTGTTTGTTAGCCAATTCGGCTTGACGACTTAACAATTATTACTTCTCATGTACCTACAATATACAGTACTTACCATTGCAAGCGGATATCTCACTTAATATCTCCAGACCATTGGGGCACATGTTGTAATCTATTAAAACAAACAGTTAGCAGGGTTACAAAATGCTTCATTTGAAACATTTCAATAGAGACGGGCTTAATTTACAGGGGCGTGTATTATAAATGGAGCAAAGCTGTCGAAGCTGGGCGTAGAATAAAAAAAAAACCACATAGCACTACGTAGCAACAATTCATGTGTTAACAAACCGGCTCTCTGCTATGTTTCTCATGTCTAACAAAATTGTTGACATTATTTTGTTTTTAGAACAGAAGTGACTCCTTAATGACCTCTGACCCCAAATAAAAACATACCACATATACACTTAATTAATGCGTAAATATACCGTAAATGTTGTATGTTTTACTTAACTAATAAAAATTGTATTTGTTTTTAGACCGGAAGTGACCCCTTAATGACCTTTGACCCCAAATCTGTGAACACGCCATAGACACTGGATAATGCAAATGCATATGTGCAAGTGGCGTCACTGTGCGATGTTATTTGTAGAAGAAGAAGCATTTTGGGTGTCGAAATCATGTTTTTGGCCGTAAACCGGAAGAAGTGACCTATGACCACAAATCTGTGAACACCCCAAAGGCACACCACCATAACATCAATGCATGTGTACAAGTGCGTCACTGTACGATGTTGCTTGTGGGAGAAGAAGCAGATTGACAGAAGAAAGAATAAAGAAATTGTTGAAATACAATAGACAGTCGTCAACAAAAAGTTGCTGAAATACAAGAGTCTAGAAGTTCGGTTAGACTAAGATGAAAGAAACTGTTGAAATACAAGAGTCCAGCCGAAGTTCGGTCTGCTGGTTTGTAGCTGTTGGTAAAAATAGTTCAACTCAATATCTTCCATATATGTCCACTATTAGTGTTTACCACAGCCACAGAGCGGCGCCTCATTCTCATCTCTCATCCGAGCGAGTTGGCGCAGCGGTTGTTCCCTTGCCTTGCACCTCTTCGGTCCCGGGTTCAAGTCCCGGCGCGGCCCAAGGACTCACGCATTTGGTTTATCCCGATTCCATCTCGAAGGTTTTCTCCGGGATCTTTGACAAAATCTGAACAATTTTGAAATTTTAACCCTGTTGTATGAAATCGCTTATAGCTTATCTTTTTCTACGCATGTTTTATGATCTAGAAACGTTGATTAGAAGTATATTTCTGATGATGCACGCTAGGCCCTCCTTCCAACAGAACAATTACTACATGTTACATCTCCCTACCAACATGTCCATGTTGTTTACTTCTAACATCCCCTTTCGTGGCTAAAGTCAATTTCCTGGGTTTAGTTTCTTTCTTCCTGCCTTATCGGTATAGGTTATAAAGTGGTTATATAGTGGATCTGATTCATTGCTGCAATTTTCTGTGCCCACAAAATCATGAAGAGTAGTTTCTTGAATAACAAACTTTTTACATACATTTATTTTACAATTGAGACGAATCGGCTCTCACTGTTTATTTTCGTTAATTTGCCCTCTTAACATCGAATTATAACCTGATTGCGGAATATGCACTATGGCTTGATGAATTTAATTCTTATTAGATTACAGAATGTGAAACATGTCATTTGAATCATGTCTTGAATGATTTGTTGAAGTAAAAATGCAGACAAAAACATTGAAAATTGCTTTAAAAAGCATCCGGTGTCCTCCCAATCGAATTGCACGGTTCCGCTGCATGCAGGTAGTGTCTCGAGCTGGCAATAGACACGAGAGGAAGTATTACGTAACTTTACGCAATGTTATATGACTGGTTCAATTCCCGGGTTCAATTCCCATTCGTGCTTGCTGCAGATCGAGGCTCTCCTCGCATTATATGGTGGAACTGTACAATGGATGATATCTTCTTTTCATGTTTCAATAGGTTTGAAGTTATTTGTGTCTATTTTGAGCACATCGCCGGCTTTATTCCATAGTGGCGTACAGTGATTTTTGGTCATTTTTTTTAGAAATTGGCACATATGTTTTTAATGATGTTCTCTTTCATTTTTCTAAGTGGTCTCATCAGTCAAAACTAGCCAATTAATGAGTAATTAATTAATTAAATGTGGCGTATAGTTACAAAGTGAAATTTTGTGTTTTCCATAGTGACGTATCGACCATACGCCACTTTATATACACATTTTATAATTATGAAATATCGGCAAAAATGAAAAACATTGTATGTCATAGTGGCGTACACCTCTCTATATGTTATAGTGACGTATCGGACCTATACGCCACTATGGAATGAAGCCGACGAAAAGTAACGCCATAGGGATTACACGGCGACCGAGGTGGCGTAAGGTTCACGTTGGGTTAGGGTATTGCGTTTTGCTTGTTTTTCATAGTGACGTACAGTTTTGTGCTTTTTGTTTTCAGTTTGCCAGCAATATTATGTATTTTTTTCATTTGAAAAATATATAACAATAAAATCTATTTAGTTTACTACAGAAATTTCCCATCATTTACAAAATATAATGAATGTCTGGTTTACACAACTCGATTTTAAATTGGCATTTCTTCAAACCCGACTTTCTCGAAAAGTTGTTTATTCGCGGCGCCCCACTATACGCCACTATGGAATACAGCCGACGACATATCCAATGAGACGTACAAATATTATGTTAAGGCGGGTCCGATGGGAGCATGACTTGGCGGTGTTTTGTTTTGCACTATAAAATTGAGACACTGAAGCTGGCGCATAAGAGGAATAGTGTGGGTTAAATAAAAGAGATACAAAGGTTTGATATAAGGGGTGTAATTACCGCCCAATGTTTATGATTTTTCATGAGTGGGAAAACGCCCCAAATTGTGTCGTCTTGATATATTATTGGCTTTATACTAAAGAACTGCAAGATCTATAGATGTATAAATGTGATTGATCCATTTCCTATAGATCATTATATTAATATTAAGGGTAAAACGAAGAAGATGACTTTGACATGAGGAAATATAACTTATTACTTTTTTGACATAAAGACATACATATCTTTCACATGAAATAACATGAATCCTGAAAAGAAGTGCCGATCTGCCATTTCCCCCTATTTTTTCTCCCGATGATAATGAAAACCAATCGTATAGGATCCATGGGTTGTTTTTTTTTATTAACCGCGATTGACAGTTCCATCCTTTTGCGGGTTTGCCCCAATTCGGCCAAATATCAGCTAAAATCATAACCTTATTTTTTCTCCTTCTCGTGTTATGTAATACTATAGTTTTGTTTTACTGCCTTCCTGACGATTTACTCATGTGTACGCATAATCACCGGTTTTAATCCCTCTACTTCGTTTTCTATTGTTGTTCTTTTTTATCCCTTATCTGCGTTAAGCCATAAAGGGATCTTGCGAAGGGCGTGTTCCATTTTTGTTAGGTTTTTCAGGCGGCATAGGAAGCGCAACACGTGACGTACGAGGCTGGCGAAGATACAGGGATGACAGCCCCATTCAAAATATACGGTTAGCAATTACAAATGGAAAATTAACATACTTGCAGTGGGGTACTTTGTCGTACCCCGACGGTTTTAGAGTAAGATAATTTTGCTTTGACACCACATAACAAATTTAGAATTGTTTGTGACCATTTCATGATTATGTGTTAATTCAATGGCGACCTCAAAATTGGCGATATCGCTTCCATCACCGCCTGAGGTTTTTCATTTATTACAATATCTGGAGATTCATATGGGGGTGTAGACTATGCCATAGTCGATTTTTGATAAATAAAATATGTTATTTAATCATTATGAACGCATTCAGTTGAACTCGAAATTATACTGATATTATTTTATTACATTAAAATACTAGTAAACGGTTATGAAAAGGTTTAGGCCTATATATTTATATCAGTGACAGTAACAGTAAAGTATACGTAGGCTTATTGAATGCAACATATTATAATAGCACTTTAATACTGAACAGTTCTGATTTTAGAATCTACCAGTGTAATAATCGCGAAAGCTCGAGTTAATAATCGACTATGAACATTGCATTTTTATTAGACTTTGAGCGCGTCTTGTACGTACAGGCTTTGTGAGTGCTTTTAAATTGGATTGATAAACAAGTGTGTGTTAGGGACTTAGAATCGGTTGACTGATCGCGAAGAAATGAGCGATTACATAACGCATGTGTCAATTCACTTCATTCCAAGTTTGAAAGAAATATCATTCAACACAATGCGCACAAGTTGTTAAACTGTCAATGGGCTTCATATTTTGTTCTATGAAATCCTTTTCGTTCTTTTTAAACAACCTGTTTCTTGCAAAGCATTTGATTTGTTCAAATTTGAAAACCTGCACGACATTGAAAATGAAAGCTTGCATGTAAGATGATGCTCAGTATTTGTAAATATTTTTTTCGTTAATGTTGATATAAATGTTGCATAAATAATTACTACATAAAGAATTCCAGCTGGCTTAAAGATTTCTCACACACATTAATATTTTCGGAATATATCCAAGAAATTGTATAATGCAAAGTTTAAATCTTTTAAAACTTCAACATTAATGTTGCGTGGTATCAAATATCACACGTAAAGCTGTTAGCACTTGATCATTGTCATTCTTGGCTCAAATGTTCTTTGTAAAGTATATTTGCACAACCTAAAGAACTAAAGTTGGAGAGCTTCCAATTGCAGAAATCAAAGTTTTCTCGGACAAACTGTTATTCATCTTTAGTGAGAGCAAGAGCATGAATGACATAACACCGTCGGATTTTAATAGATAACGTGGATTAAATTTAATGAGATACGCAAACTTTAGGAAGCGGTGAGCGAGTATGAAAAAAAAGCGCCTGTTGATCAAACTTGGAATGAACTGCATTGATGCATGCATTATGCAATCATTCATTTCTTCGGAACCTGTCAACCGAATCAAAAAAATTTTTCGTATGTGATGCACAATAAAATATGCTATGCGCTACATTTTAAATTTTTGGATTCTGATGTCTATTTCTCGACTTACGTACAATTTTATTCACTCGGTATTTTTTTCTGCGACACCCTGTATTCTGCGACAGTCCATATTTATATGACTTCGGCGAACACTTTTTTCTCGTTTAAGTTCTACCGATAGCACAGCCGATAAAAATTGGGGCCAAAATTGGCAATATAAAAAACTGTAAAAGCTGCAAAATTTTGTACCGATGTCTCTTTAAAATAGGTATTTCAAAATGGGCTTGTCTTAATCCCAAAATTTGAGTATACACGTGTAGTGAAAATGCTAATAATATCTTGCAAAGTGCAAATAACGAAACAATTGAATGAAAACGAGAAATATTTGTGGAATGTGCAACTTTAGTAGAAACTGTATGGTTTTTTTTTTTTTAGAATTTATATTTGGGATGTACACTATCAAAATTGAATAGCAATAATGTAATTTTAGGTTGTTTGACATATGTCTACAATGTGGTAGACAAATCATATATATAGTAAAGCAACTTTATGAAGTCACTGGTCCAAAATAGCGAGTGCCAAAATCGGTGACCCAATTCATACACTCACAGTGAGAATCTGAATAAGGTCGTAAAATAGCAATGAAAACATAATAATCTGTATACCTTCCCATTTCAGATGAACTATAATGTTCATGTTTCCGATGATTATGTCTACGCCAAAGTTGGTACTTAATATGGAACCCATCAAATTTTATGGCACATTTTGACCAAAGCGTCAGTCCCCTTAAGTGGTAGTAACTGAGGTAAACTCACTGCATTGTTTTAGTTAAACTTAAAAAACTATGTCTCTTACCTTCCCATACGCTTTAAAATATCTTGCTTTTCTCTTTTGTGTATAATTTCTATGATTTGTCTCTAAAATGACTATACTGATTTTACATGCCCAAAGATATAGAACCTCTTCAGTTCTTCTTGAACTTTACATTAAACCTGGAATCAATATTTCAATCATTGTATTGGTTACTGAATTACCCATTATACATCTTTAAGGTGGTACTACACCCCTGGCCAATTTTGTGCATACTTTTGCATTTTCCTCAAAAATTATAGCGCATTGGTGACAAGTAAGATATGTACTCGTATATTACAACTACTGTACTGAAAATTCTGTAACTCAAAGCAAGTAGTTATTGATTTATTGATCAAATATTGGGTTTCCCTCATTTTTGACTGTAACTCCACAACTGTTGTCTGTGCTGAAATAAAATTTCCAGTGCAGTAGTTGTAGTTCTTGCCCCTATAATATACATATCTAACTTGACATCAATGCTCTATAATTTTTGAGAAAAATGCAAAAATAGGCACAAAATGGGGCATGGGTGTAGTACCCCCTTAATGTTATATTTAATATTATTCAGCCTTCAGGTCGCACGTACATATTAAAATTTGAACTTGGGCTGTAATGTATCTTACCGTTATCTGCCTCATCCATTAAAAGTAGTGAAAAACCTCTATCCTCGAGGTTCGGGCTTGTTATGAATTCAAACATTAAACTTTCGTTTACTGGAGATAGGATACGTGTTTCTAGCGGTGCGTAACGGATATAAGAAAGAGTCCTTGGATTGGTTATAAGTCCTACATAAAAAGAATCACTGGCATGAAGTTCAAATTCCAGGAATTGAGCTAGGACCCTGCGCATAGGTGCCGGAGTCACACGCCACTCACAGTTAAGGTTGTTTGGGTATTTTGCCGGATAGCTAGATGACTGTATAGTAACGGAGGCATTCAATGATAGTTGAGTTATCTCAGTAGGGCAACCTGTGTGAAAGTATAACCACAACAAAAGTTATCAATGTAGCTAATTAAAATCACCACCACGAATACACCACCACTCACTAAACACACCACCACCACAACAACAACCAAAACCACCACACACCGACATCGCCTGGCTAATCATTACTTTGTCAGTAGAGATACTAAAATAAATACCCGGGATCGATACATGTGAATTTGCTATGCACGAGTTTGATATGAGAAGAAAATCTTTGGATACCGGGGTAGAAAATGATGAATATCTCCCGTAAATGATTTCGTATAAAGAAACCAGATGTGGTTCCTTGCACATGAATATATATTTTGAACAGATATGATAGTCGTTAGCTTGCGTCTTGAGACAGTAGCTTGCGTCTTGAGTACAAAACTGACAATAATTCTGATTTATATGTGCCGAATTATATAGCGCAGTGTATAGGCCAATCGTCTAAAAGAATGACCTATGGCGTACCATGCTCGAATGACACACAGCGAGGTCAGTCACCGAGCTAATCGGGGCTATTGTCAGTAGCCTTAGTCAGATGTCCTTCGGCCCATTATGCGACTCAAAACTATTAAACAGGTCGATACAAAATGGCCATGCGGGGCGGTGGATTCAACCTACCATGGCGATTTCTGCCATGAAGATATTGGGGCGATGACACTGTGCACCACCACCACCCAGCAAAAATGCTTTTCACAGGACAGGCTGTTCCAAAAATAATCTTTCCTGCCTATAAGTAACCCGTCCATATATATTATCTCTATCTTTGGATTTGATATATAGGTGAGCGGGCGCTGTCCTTCCCGCGTAAATTTCCAAGGTGTGCAAAAGTGCAACAACGGACGTATACATGGTAATGCTGAAATGGGCCAAAAATAATGATAAATGTGGCCTATGCAGTCAAGTTAGACCAATTTTTTAAATAGTTCAACAGGAATAACTATGCACCAATTAATAGAAATGGACATAATTTTTACTAATTTTAATTCGTTTTTTTAACTGTTTATGTTCTCTGCGCATTTCGGGTTCTTGCTATTGTTTTAGCAATACTGCTCTGCACATTGTGTATTTGCAAATGGACAAATGAACCATGACAGAATCTTGTCCTTCGCATACAGTCGGTTCCGTTCACAGAAAGTCATACCTGTGCATGTACATCTTAGTTATGAAAGAATTTGTACCCCTGACTGTGCCAATTCGTCCCAGAACTGTTTGAATATTCACAATCTAAGTACTGATGTTGCCATTTGAAGGAAGTGAACCGATTCGGATATTCGTATAAACAGCAGCTATAAACAGCAGCTATAAACAGCGCTGCACTTTATTTATCCAATTGATTATAAATCTAGTTCAACGCCATTAACTAAAATATTCCGTCATGTACGAGCGCATGCAATATACTGTTATAATGTTACTTACCATAGCAAGCGTATGCCTCGCTTACGATCTCCAAACCATTGGGGCACATGTCATAGTCTAGTAAAATAAACAGTTACAAGATGCGTCATTTGAAACTATTATCATTCTACAGTTGTGTAAGTTCATACGTGCAGGTAGTAAACAAGAAGTAAAAAGATTAAAACTTTCAACTACACTCACCAGGTTATTTTCCCAAATATTTCAGAACCAACTGGTTCCCTCCTCAGTGGGTGATGGTGTGTGAGATGCTGCTGAGATCAGTGTTTCTAGAAGATCTTCTACTAGAGTTGCCAGTTGGTTTCACTGATTTCAGCAAGCTTTTGTAAACTGGAGAAAGTTCGTACCCCTGCGAGGTGTTGATTTTGGGCTGCGGGTCTCTCCTAATGTGGATCGCTTCGCGAATTTTCCTTGTATCGTTCCTGCTGTCCTTTTCCAAAATGGTAACTCCGTCCCAGTCAATATTATGACCGGACTTGGTATGAGCAGATACAGGAGAATTGGCACTTGGAGCAACTGATTTATGCTCCTTAAGTCTGAACTTGAGTTTCATTCCGGTTTCACCAATGTAAACAGAGCTACAATCCGTGCATGGAATGTGGTATATAACTCCTGTTTGATCTTCTGTTCCAGTACGGTCCTTAGGTGCTACCAGATTCTTACGCCGCGTGGTAAGGGGTCTAAAGGTGGCAAAAACCCCATAATGTTGAAACACACGGCGAAGTTTCTCACTGGTTCCCTTGACATATGGCAAGTTGATATTAGCTTTGCATTTGGTGTTAACATTTGTCGCAGAAGAGTTATCTGGGTTTTTTTTCGGTTTACGAGCTTTGTAAAATGTCCAACGCTGGTATCCACAATTCTGGAGCGCGGACTGCACATGCGAGATTTCTTTCTCTCTGTCTACTGGGTCCGTAACTGCGAATTCCGCCCGGTGGAACAAAGTCCTGATTACGCTCAACTTATGCTCTAGCGGATGGTGGCTGTCAAAATTGAAGTTACTGGTCAGTGTGTGTAGGTTTACGATACACACTGACCCGTAAAGAACCGTCCTCGGAGCGCTTGACCAAAGTATCTAAGAAAGGAAGCTGTCCATCCGCCTCCGCTTCACATGTGAACTTTATGTGATCACTTTGCGAGTTGATATGCTCTGTGAAATCGCTGAAATGCTCCCGTTTGATAACTACGAACGTGTCGTCCACATAGCGAAGCCACACTCTGGGTGGATGTGATGCAGATTCAAGGGCTAAGCTTTCAAACTGTTCCATAAAAAGATTGCATGTCGTTGGTGAAACAGGACCACCCATGGCGGCGCCATGTTTTTCTTTGAAGAATTGTCCGCGGAAAACAAAATAAGTTGTATTTAGACAAAACTTTAACAGTCGAAGCACTTGCTCGGCGTTAAGATTTGTCCTGGTTGTCCACGAAGTATCCTCCTCTAAGCGTACGCGAATTGCTTCAATAGCGTTGTCTACAAGTACACTGGTAAACAATGCAGTGACATCGTAAGAAACAATCAATTCATCCGAGGCAATATTGAGGTCGCTCACAAAATCCACAAATTGCTCAGTGTCTTTAATGTGGTGAGGTGTTTTTCCAACAACTGAACTAAGAATGTCAGCCAAGAATCTCGAGGAGTTGTAACTAACTGACCCAATGCTGGAAACGATGGGTCTTAGAGGAACACCAGTTTTGTGCACTTTGAGCAAGCCATATAATATTAGGCACATCACACTCTGTTGAAAACAATTTTCTTTTAAAGCAAAGTCAATGGCCCCACAAGACTTGAGATCATTAAGAATCACTGAAAGCTCCTTTTTGTATTTCTCAGTAGGATCCTTGCATAGTCGTTCATAGGTGTTATCATCGCTAAGTAATTTGTCCACTTTTGATTCATAATCTGTGCGATCAATGACACAAGCGCGACCTTTATCAGCGGGGAGCACTATAATGGTGTTATCCTTTCTTAAGTTCTCAAGTGCTTTTCTCTCCTCTTTAGTTAAATTACTCTCTGGTAACTTGGCTGTTTTGATGATATGGGTGACCTTACCTCGAAGTTCATCTGCATCCCCATCACCAAGTTGTTTACAGGCAGATTCACAAGCCGCTATATAATCATGAACAGGTAGCGCAGTGGGTGAAACAGCCAAATTCAATCCCTTTTCAAGTAAAGATCTTTCGTCCTGGCTCAAATCGCGAGATGAAGAATTGATTACCCACTTGTTCTTGTTGGAATCAGTCAAAGTGTTTCCATCGCCGTCTCTCCAGTTGCCATTAATTCCCTTGCGATTTTCCTGTTGGGGCGGATTTTTCAAATTGCGAAATGTGTTTACCTGTCTAGCTTTTGACTGTTCATGTTCATGTAACTGTGACGACTTTGTGAACTCAATTACCCTATTAACGATCTCCTCGGGTAGACGACCGCGTAATTCAACAAGGCAATCTTGGTGTTGTTCATGCAATATATCTAGAGTAAAGTTGGTTTGGTGGATGCGTTCATTTACAAGCGATCGTTCTGCTTTCCTTAGAATATTATTCGCTACGTATCCTTTTATGGCAGATGACAAACGTAGGCTCTTTGGTGTAATATGAGCATTGAAACAGTTCAGATTAAACCGTAGATGGTACCGGTATCGTGCGATTTTAAGCGATACACGTTCCAGTTTTCTCACTATGTCCAGGCAATCCTTGTCAAATTGACTTCTTATACAGTTGTGTAAGTTCATACGTGCAGGTAGTAAACAAGAAGTAAAAAGATTAAAACTTTCAACTGCACTCACCAGGTTATTTTCCCAAATATTTCAGAACCAACTGGTTCCTTCCTCAGTGGGAAGTGTTATACTAGAATAACATCCTTTACAGCTTCCAGTCTGGATTTAGAGGGCTTTTCTCTACGGACACCTGTTTGACTCACCTTACTGACTACATTCATAGTGCACCTCTTCTGGCAATTTGTGACCCGGCAGCACAAATGAGCCGTAAATTCCCTAAATTGTATTCATCGGTAACTTAAGCTGGCCCGGCATCCGTCTCATTTCGATAGTCAAAAACCAATCAATAATCCTATTGTTGAAGTGGATAATAAGCTTCTACCTTAGATGGCTATATAACTTTTAATAGCTCTGGTCTTTGTTTGCTTATATTGCTAAATCCTGTTCAAGTGGTGGGTTACCAGGCATTGTATTTTGTACAGGTATGCATAACCAACAATTAACAATGAGAGAACTTTCTTAAACCTCGTTGACTTGGGGATGATTTGAAATGACCGCCAATTATGACTGTTTGATATTTATTGCCAACAATGTGGAAAAAGAGACACATGTAAAAACGCAAAAAGCTATAATTTTGTTGAAGGAGCAAAGTTTAACAAACCATAACCCCGCTTCTGGATATCGTTTGAAGTCAAATGATATACCATTTTTAAGTTTATGATGTTTATTGTTTAAACACGAAATAAAACAAAATTGACCGGGGAGGAATTTACGGCTCATTCGCCGTGGACGGTCACATTTCATTGGTATGGTTTTGATTGATCTTCAAAAGGTTTTTCTCAGGGTGCTAGTGTTTTCCTCCTGCGTCTTAAGGCCCGGTCATACTGTGACGAATAGGGGTGAACGGCAAGCGACGTTAAGCTGCGAATTGCAATTTTGAATTTACCGCCACTCATCGTGTGTTGCCGTTAGTTGTCGCTGACGAATCCGTTAGCGACCGCAGACGACCGAAATTATTCGTCGCGTTCGTCGGCAAAATTTTATGACGGCAAAATAAGTAGTTGTGATTCCGTTCAGATTTCGTTGGAGACCGCAACCCTCATTTCTTTGACGTTTCCATACCGTGCGAAGCCGTCTTTAGTCGTTTTGAGGTCGTCACAAGTTCGTTGGTAGTCGTTGTCAACGACCATTGACGATAAAACATCTCGAACCCTGACGACACATTCGGCAAATGACGAAATTGTAACGATCTTGGTGCGACAGTGACTTGCGAATTGTATGCGGAGGGTGACGGATGTTGACTGTTGATGGCGGGTCGTTTGCGAGTCCTGCGCCATGGAAAAGGTGGTCTGCGATGGGTTACGATTTTTAAACGATGGTCCACGATTTTAAACTTTTTGTGCGATTTTTGACATTTTTTGACGTCAGTTTATTATTGATATTATTGATATTGATGATAATATTTTTGATCATTATTGATATATTGATGTTAATATATTTGATTATTATTGATATTGATATAATAGTTTGGATTATTATTGATATTGATTTTGATATTTTGATTATTATTGATATTTATATTAATTTTTTTATTATTATTGATATGTGTAATACTTTTTGATATTAATATCTTTGATTATAATAATTGATATTTATGTTAATATTTTTGATTGTTATTGATAAGAATAGTTTTGATTATTATTGATATTGATTTTACTATTTTTGATTATTGGTCCTGTGTCAGAACTTGGGGGTACCTTTGTGTTACATAGTAAAAAATGAAATGTTTCAAACATTTTACCTACACGTCTCATTTGAAGTGGTTCATCCTCCTGAGCATTTTGACACCGTTTTTATGGAAATCGGTTAAAAAATGAGAGAAAACAAACAAAAACAATCACACAAAGTAGGTGGGATGTAACCCCACCTCTTGTTTCTACATTTACAATCATTCTGAGCAAGTATTAGTCTTCTAAATGACCTTCTGTATTTATTTACTTGGTATAGATGTCTGGGAGTTCATTTAGACATTTTTTTACTAGATTCAAATTTTTAATGGGGGTTTTAGATCAAATTTACGATACGAATCCCTCCTCCTAATCCTCCTCCTCCTAATCCTCCTCCTTCTAATCCTCAACCACCCTTGGCACATTTCATGCCAAACGTCATAAGAAAATATTAAAAATTATTTTAAAACAGGTTAAAAACATGAATAATATAGAATAAATTAGCCTCAATTTAAGACCTGATTGAATCTTCTAAGTGAAGGAATACTCAAGAGACAGTGTTTTGAAATCCAAGCTGCACATCAAAATGTAACAGAACCACCTTTTTGGGTACCCTAGTATATGACACAGGATCTATTACTTATATTTATGTTAATTTTTTAAAATTATTATTGATATGTGTAATATTTTTGATTATTATTGATATTGATGTTAATATTTTTGATTATTATTGATATAGATATTAATAGTTTGGATTGTTATTGATATTGATTTTAATATTTTTGATTATTGTTGATATTGATGTTAATATTAACTATTCTATTACCCCCACAAAAGGGTGGAAGCTCTATAGTCCGAATGTTCTTTAGTCCGACGGTTCTTTAGTCCGAAGGTTCTTTAATCCGACGGTTCTTTATTACGAAGGTTCTTTATTCCGACGGTTCCTTATTTCGAAGGTTCTATAGTCCGAATTTCAAAAAAGGTTCCCTAATCCGAATATTAAAAAAGGTTCTTTAATCCGAATTTTAAAAGCGGTTCTCTAGTCCGAATATGAAAATAGGCTCTATAGTCCGAATTTTAAAAAGGGTTGTATAGTCCGAATATGAAAATAGGCTCTATAGTCCGAATTTGAAAAAAAGGTTCTATAGTCCGAAATTGCAAAACGGTTCTATAGTCCGAACCGGATACCGTGTTCTTTAGTCCGAATTGGTAAACGGGTTCTATAGTCCGAATTTTATTTTTATCATTTGTTTCAGTGTCAAATCATCACTTGTTAAATACAAATCCGCTGAAGTTCAACATGGTTGGTTTCTCTGGATATTTTTCGTAGCATACATTTACGTTCACCTTTATTCTGGTGATATTTTCTTCATTTGTATCCGTTTTTCATTTTCGACCCGTTCAGGGTAAACCCTGAAAACCCGTTTCTGGCCATTTTTCAATCCGACGGCCTACTTTATTAAAAAATTGTGTTATGCAACTTGTTGGGCGATCCAAGTTCATGTGTAGGTCTCAAATATTTATTTATGTTATAACAAGCCTCTCTTTTTTCCACAGCTAAAAATATTTTTGTTTTTACCGTAATCCATCTACATTACATCGTCATTACATCGTGATTTGGTGGTGTGCGCCCTTTTAATAGCAGTAGCGTCATATCCCGTTTGCCATAGACTCTGCTTTAGTATTATCTAGCTAGAGGGCGCAGTATATGTTAATGTTTTAAAAATTCGGACTATAGAACCTTTTTACTGATTCGGACTAAAGAACACGGTATCCGTTTCGGACTATAGAACCGTTTTACAATTTCGGACTAGAGAACCCTTTTTTGAATTCGGCTTATAGAGCCTATTTCTATATTCGGACTATAGAACCCTTTTAAAATTCGTACTATAGAGACTATTTTCATATTCGGACTATAGAACCCTTTTTAAATTCGGACTATAGAGACTATTTTCATATTCGTACTAGAGAACCGTTTTTAAAATTCGGACTATAGAACCTTCGAAATAAAGAACCGTCGGAATAAAGAACCTCTTTTCAATTTTTTTCGGACTAGAGAACCTCTTTTAAAATTCGGACTAACGAATGCTATGAACACGTGTTCGGACTAGCGAACCTTCGGACTAAAGAACCTTCGGATTTTAGAACCTTCGGATTATAGAGCCAGTCCCCCACAAAAGTGGTATATTTGAGTGGTGTGGAGGTATCATATTAACTACTGCGTTGCAGTGTTATCGGTTGGGTAAAAACCAATAAGTGGCATACCATTGGCAAGCTTGGACCTTAAGGGATCTAAAATGAGCGTTTATTGCGTTTCGACAGTATTTTTTGTGGGACATGAGAGTACCTCAGATCTATCGAATTGCATTCTGAATACGAAGCATGTTTTTCTGATATCAAATAATTTTCATTTTTTGAAAATCACAATATTCTACTCTAGTCCGACGAGTAGGACCTGTTTTTTCTTAGTTATCAACTATACTCTACTGATTGCTCAAGAAAGATTAACCACAAAAATCCACTAACCGCTCCTCCCGAATTGGGCGGCGCGGTCACTGGACTTCGTCTTTCTTGCGCCATGTGAGATAGTGATCATAGTGTGAAATGTGTATAGTCTGGTAACTTAGAAAAAAAGGTCCTACTCGTCGGACTATTCTACTCTTAATTGGTAATAATGTCTTTCCGCTGTGAGAGTTTCATATACGAGAAATTCGTCCTTGAAACGACTTTTTTCCCATTGAAAACTGTGTTAAAGAGAATTAGGGGTATTTAACCAAGTGACGACAGGCACTCTAGCAACCAAAACAACATTTTGAATTTGTCTCTTTTTCATTCAAAGGGTCACCATGGTAGAACTTTTTGGGCTATTAAGACAAATGAGTCATCATTTTGCAGGACAAAACTGAGTTTCTTTTGCTATTTCAGGTTTAGTAATTTGATGCATGGATTTTGAGTTATTATCACTAGGGGGTAATTACTTCATGTGATGTGTTATATTATATCTGAAATATATCTTACCTGTAGTACCTGCCTCATCCATTACAAGTAATGAAAAACCTTGATCGGCTCCGTGCTCCCCCGATACAAATTCAAATAGCAAAGGTCCGTTCACTGGAGATAGGATGCGTCCTTGCGGTGTTGTGGAACCGGCATAAGCAATTATTCTTGAATCGCCGATAATTCCTGCATACAAATAATCCCTATCATTAGCAGTATATAGATGAAGTTCAAAATCAAGGAAATGAGCTAGGACCCTATGCATCGGTGCTGGAATAACACGCCACTCGCAGTGAAGGTTATGTGTGTAATATGCCGGATAGCTAGATGACTGTATGGTCACGGAGGCATTCAATGATAGTTGAGTTATCTCATCCGGGCAACCTATGTGAAAGTAAAACCACCAAACAAATTATCGATATAGCCAATTGAAACTCAACCTACTGGGTTCTAATCTGACACCACCACCACCACCGTCATCATCACCTCCACCACCACCACCACCACCACCACCACCACCACCACCACCACCACCACCACCACCATCATCATCATCATCATCACTCTGATCACTACCACCATCATCACGTTAACATTTCATAATCAAAACAGAACAAAATAATTATTGCAGAACAAGTTTTTTAAACATTTATATGCAATTATTGAAAGTTTAACCCATCTGGGGCTACATAAAAAAGTCACTTCAATAACTGATTTGGAACGCATTATTCCAAACTCCTCAACTGCCCTTTTGCTTAAACTCCAGAATGACTTCAAGAAGAACAGTTCTGATGCGAGTCATTTTCCCTTCACGTCGTAAGAGTTTTGAGTGCTGAACCAGTTTCCCTCTGTCCCGTTAGGTCAGGATAAGCCATTACCGGTCTTCTATGTTCTATCTTTGATGTATGGTCTATTTCTCTGTTGTTGTAAAACCCAATCTCTATCCCACACACAGCCAAATCGAACTATAATCGGGTCGGGAGCTGGACGCTGTTGTTGTCCGTATTCCTCTCCATCTTGACCATTTAGTTTACGTCTTGGTAAGCGATGGGCATTGACTAGAAATATGTTCTTGCTCTCCCTTTCTTTGAAGCCGAAATCGGTTTGTAGAGCTTTTCTAATTTTCTCAGCGGCTTGTGATCCCGTCTCGTGCTTTGTTTGAGGGATACCATAAAATACCAGATTTTGTTTTCGGTCATGTAACTCTCTCATCTAAGTCATCTCGTTCCTTGTTTAATATCTGTGGCAAGGTCTTATTCACAAAGTCTTTAATATCAGCAGCATTTTGTTCTACTGATTCTATCATTTCACTGATGTCCTTTTCATTTTTATTTGCCTTTTCATTTATATCACTGGTCTGTGCTTGTAAAACATCCATTCGTTTTGACAGCATTGTTTCCATTCTTATCATTATGTCCTTCAGCATATCAGAGTTTATGTCAAATGCAAAATGTTGTAGAAATTACCTTTATTGTGTTTCTTTCTAGAGTCCACAAACTTTGGTGGAATTCAATCGTTTTACATATGATGAGAGATCATGCAAACGTCTTTCTAACGGTAATAATTTCATTTTGATTGAAGGACATTCAATGACATATATGGTGCTTTATCTTTGAATTCGTGGGTAACGCCAATTCATTTAAGCTATCATAACTTGTCCCCTGGTATGACTTGCTAGTAAAGGCCTATATGCACAAAGAGAGCACATTGGACGTGACATGATATGCTCCATCAATAACGTGATTTCCTTTATTAATGACATTTTAAAGTGGAAAGTTAACATAGAGAGAATTTTGTCCTGCTTTCGCTGGAATTGACCATATACGTGATGAAAGTCAAGTTCTACGCAACCTCCAGAGGTCAAAAAGTCTAAGGTCAATGCACTTTTGCAAAAGTGCGACCAAAGCTGAACGAAAATTATTTGATATCAGAAAGACATTCTTCGTATTCAGAATGCAATTCGATATGTCTGATGTGCTCTCATGTCCCACAAAAATACTGTCGAAACGCTCAAAACGCTCATTCCAGATCCCTTAACTTAGCAATTTGTCTCCACACATGCACATACCGTGTACTGTACTTACCATAGCAAGCGTAAGTCTCGCTTACGATCTCCAAACCATTGGGGCACATGTCATATTCTAGAAAAATAAACAGTTAAAAGATGATTCAAATCAAGGAAAGCAAACTTTAGGGACAGTTCATAAATACTTTAGTGGGGGCTGGGCAAAACGTAGGGGGGGGGGGACAAAAAGTTTTGGTTACTAAAGGAGGGGGGGGGGGGGCCAAAAAAGTTTTAAACAAAAAAATACCAAAAGAACAAGAGCATACAAAATTTTGTACCAATGAAGCCCTTTTTTTACGTATGTAAAAATACATTTTTTTGTCGCGCTACGCGCGCTCATTACCAGTATCCCATTAAAGCCTATTTGGAAGCTCAAAGACTTTTACATGTTTTGTACAGTCTCTATAAGAAAAGGGTATATGTATATATATGTATCCCACTGATAATTAAACAAGTCTTAAAGCATTAAAATTCTTCAGTATGTGCCCAGATGTTGCTCTCAATTTCCAGTGGCATAGCGACAGGGGGCAGGTGGGGACATTTCAGCACAAAATCATTGGAAAGATCAATCTAAAACCGATATTCAACTTCATTATAACCAAAATTAATTAGTGGTAGGTCCTATTTGTGCCAATTATTGCAAGAATCGAGGGCGACACCTATCCTTAGCCCTGGGCGCCACAAGCCCTATCTACGCCACTGTCAATTTCCCTTTTTTGTGTTTATTTATTTAATTATTAGTTATAAGAATGAAACATAATTATGTATTTTCAAAAAATTAGAATGCATAAATTGAAATTAAACTTCATACAAGTCACAGCATGTGAAAAACCAGACCCAGACTGTTTTTAACCTATTGGAAAAAAAAGGGGGGGGGGGGTCCAAAAATGTTGTATGTCTAAAGAGGGGGGTCAAAAAAGTTTCAGGTTTTCTGGAGGGGAGGGGGTCAAAAAAGTTTTGACTCCAAAGTGCCCAGTCCCCCCACCAAAGTATTTATGAACGGTCCCTTAGCAAAGAATAATAAAAAACAGTTACCTAAACACTTCTAACATACGAGCGTAATGTGGTTGGAACGAACTTTTCCTGAGAGCCCACACTGGCTGATTTAATCAATGAAGACCTGAGCGCAAGAAGACCGTAAGTCCACTTGGCCCCTGAACATGTATGCACTAAAGTTACGTATAGTTTCTTATAGTTTAATAATGTTTAATACTTGTTCAGGGGCCAAACAAGATCTTTCATAACATTTCATGGGGTTTTGGCCCCTGAACATGTATTACACATCAAACCCTAAGAAACAATACGTAACTTTAGTGTATACATGTTCAGGGGCCAAGTGGACTTGCGCTCAGGTCTTCAAATGTCTCACAGTGAAATATTATCATCATGTTTAGACTTAGACTTCAGTTTATGTAGGATAAGATTTACAAACCATGCCTACACTCAATCCAATTGAAGTCATTTGGTGCACAATTAAAAAAAAATGAATGGCAGGCTGTAATTAAGGTAAAGTAAACACTGTCGCATTATAGGGAAGCCCAAGGGAAGGGGTTCCCCCTAGTCTGACAATTTTGAAAATAAGGGTTTAAATGTCGCCATTTTAATAGTATCTGCATGAACGTAAAACGTTTTCTATCCCACAGTGGCGTAGATTTCTTTTTGACATTTGGGAGGATGGGGTTGGAAAATATATCCCGAAGTATTGTGAATCCGCCACCATTTTGGGACAGAATACGTTTACGGTACAAATGCGCGCGAAGTGAGCAAAATATTTTTTGCCATATGCCTATTGAAGCTAAAATGATGAAATATGTTGCAAAAGGAACAAAGTCGCCCGTGGAGCGCAAAAATTGGCAATATTTAGGCAAACAGGGCCTTGGCCAAATATGAGGGTAATTTGGTCAGAAATCCACATGCAGGCGTCAACATGGGGGGGGGGGTGACTGTATGGACCATTCCCCTTATTAAAATATGGGGGAGGGGGAGGGTAACCCCCATCCCCTCGGAATTTACGCCTATGCTATCCCACCACGCATTCCATTTTGATAGTAGGCCTATAAAACTAAACATAATTAAAAACAAATCAACAAGGCTTTATAATTTTAGGGAAAAAATGCTGAAAGTCGCATTTTTACTTTGTAAATGAGGGCCTAAACTCAAATATTTCCCATCCGATTTTTGAAATTAGAAAATAATAATGAACTAAATTTAAAAAAAAACATTAAGGGAGAATGACCCAGCAGTGTGTGCACTTAGATATTGAGACAAATAAAGCTGAAACACAAGAGGAATGGTATGGGCTGCAGGACTTGTTGTTGTAATTTTTGCCCCCACTGCATGATTTCTCTCGAGATGAAGTAAAACGCCCCAAATTTTAATTTAGATATTATTACTGACCAGATCTGCCGAAACGCTGGGGGGGGGGGGTATTTGATATTGTGTTCCCCCATTTTGACTTTCATGTCAAAGCCAATGGTTATGCGTTATTTCTTTGTTTTTCTCATCACTCTCTGATTTTGCCCTTTTAAAACGGTCTTTCATAATGATTATTTTTTTAATTCGCGCGAAGCGCGCAAAAATAGATTTTCACCGCTTGGAAGGGCTCAAGATCCATTGAGGGGGCACGTTTCCACTTGACTCCCCTGGTTACGCCTCTGATCATGCGGTATTTGTTTTTGTTTTCTGACCCTCTGAATTCAACACGGGCGGCACGTTCCCCCCATTGACTCCCCTAGTTTTTAATTAGGGATTCAATCATGTTTCACCGTTGTTCATCACCGTTTAACATGCGGCCGCGTCGTCTGCGTGGTTTACTTCGCGAGGGCAGCTTTAGCTGCCCGAGCGAAGTAAACCACGCAGACGCGCCGGACGCAACGAAAAGAAGCTAAAGATCGTATAATTCACGATTATTTCACGGGGAAATGTCAGTTAATCATTGTCACTGAGCCTTACAAAAACTTCGATGATTTCTCTGTGAATATCATCAATAAAACTACAGAATAAAACGGCAAAATTTAGCCGCTATCTGAAAATACTGAATTCAACTTGTAAGCTTGCATACGCACAAAGGTTCCAGGCATGACGAATTTTACGCGCTCTCGCGTAACGCGTAGTCTCGCTCGCGTTCGCGTATACGCTTCAGTAAAAGTGTTGATTCATCACGAATTAACAACGGTTGGCTCCTGTACAAAGGTATAGGAGGAGTTGTTGAATATGCCTTTCATAATGATTAGTTTTGCTGAAATTCGGGCGAAGCACACGAACATTTAGATTTCCACTGCTTGGGAGGACTCAAAATCCATCGAGGGGGCGCTGAATCCAAACAAGAGGTGGCACGTTCCCCCATTGGCTCTCCTAGTTTTAAATACGCCTTTTATAATTAGTTTTGTTGAAGGCCCATAAAGCGTGATCTACTTTTCCACTCCTATTTTCTCCTGGTTACAAGTCACAATGTGCCGCCCTTTAGTGATGACTGACAAACGTTTTTTTCTCCTCCCTCCCTCTTCTTTTGTCCTTGTAACAAACCGCCCTCCTTGTATGCCGCCCGTCACAAGCCACCCTCCTTGTACAATGTTGTATAGGTCACCTTGTAGGCATATTATGATTTAGTTATAACGCCTGTTTTACCTTTCCTCCCCTCTTTTCACCTGGTTACAAGTTACCATGTGCCGCCCTTTATGGGTGACTGACCCCGTGACTGACATGTATTTGTTTACAAGCCAGCCTCCTTATACCGCCCACCTCGTATGTGTCGCCCACAAGCCGCCCTCCTTGCATGTGCCACCCAGTAGGCCTAATAGGGCTCTCTCTCTCTATCCCCTATTTTGCCGGATTACACTCCACCCTACTTAAATGTATCGCCCTTTATAGGTGATAAGCGTAATGTTCTTTTCTCTTTCCTTTTTTTTTTCTCTTTCTTTTTTCTCTGCTTGTTTTTTCCGTTTTTTTCTATCCGTTTCTTTTTCTTTTTCTTCTTTTGTTTTGCCGCCACGTTTTTCAGCCTGGGGTCTGGCGCCCCCAAAGCCCCACAAATACGCCCATGATTTTAAAGCTTTATGATATATAAGTTTTTAAACGCGAAATAAAACAAGAACTCGAGAGGGGAGGGGAGGAAGACAAAAAGAAAAAGAAAGAAAGAGGGAAGGGAGAAGGGGAGAGAGGGAGAAGGGGTTGGGAAAAGGAGCGAGAGGACGTGATAATATGTGGGCCTAAGAAATAAAATAGACTAGATGGTTGCAGTTGCGACCGCGAGCACTGCCACCAGGTATTTTGTTTAACACCGGAAGTGACCCCTTAATCACCTTTGACCCCGCAAAAATATTACATATAAACTGGGTAACCACAATTATTCTTGTGTGAACATATCGTTACTGTCCTGTGTTTTCCTTAGCTAACAATTTTTTTTACTATGTAATAACAAGTCATGTGTGAACATACCGTGACTCTGCTATGTTTTTTTCTGGCTAATAAAAATTTTTGAACATTTTGGTTTTTGACCGGAAGTGACCCCTAAATGACCTTTGACCTCAAATGAAAAAATACTATATATACTATGTAACAACAAGTCATGTGTGAACATAACGTTACTCTGCTATGTTTCTTCTGGCTAATAAAAATGTTTTGGTTTTTGACCGGCAGTGACCCCTTAATGACCTTTGATCCCAATTCTGTGAAGAACTTTTAAACACTGGCTATAGGTGATGCATGTGTGCAAGTGACGTTACGATGCTATGTTATATGTGGAAGGAGTAGCATTTTAGTAAAAGTCACGTTTTTGGCCACTGACCTGAAGTGGATGACCTTTGACCGGAAATGATCATGTGACATTTGTGGCACAACTCAATAGTCCTAGTGACTAACTATGATCAACATGGCTGAAAGCACATGGCTACGATGGCTGATTATGATGTTGACAGAAGAAAGAAGAAGAAACTAGACTTAGCTGTGGTCTAAGACCACAAACACAGCCGAGGGGGGACCCCTTAATGACCTTTGACCCCAAAATCTATTAACCCTCCATATACATTGGCTAATGTCAATGCGTGTGTGCTTGTAGCATCACTCTGCTATGTTATTTGTGGCAGAAGAGGTATTTTGAAGGAATCTGATCTCGGACCAGCAGTGACCCCTTAATGACATTTGAACGCAAATAAAAAATACCACTTATATACAAACACAATTCATTTGTGAACATACCATCACTGTGATGTTTTTCTTGGCTGATACAATTTTTTGTATTTCGTTTTATACCGGTAGTGACCCCTTAATGACCCCAAATAAAAATACCACATATACATTGGGTAAACACAACGCATGATTGTTCACCGTAACCTTCCGAGTCCAAAATGTGTAATAGACTATGGGACATGGGCATTTATTTTTCACTTCCGTAGTCCACTCTTGGGCAGAACATAAAAACATAACAAATCAAGAGTAAATATATGTCTGAATTAATATCCAAAAAGTTCCCACGTTTTACTTTACTCATTTAGGAGTTATTTGGGGTTAAAAATGTGTTTTTTCGTGATTTTTTTCCATTTTTGTTTAAAAATGTCAAATATTAAAATAGATGTAACTTTAAAAATAAATTGAGTAGAAATTTTATTTCTATTGTAGATGTTACATGTCATATGGATTTCCAACACTGGTGAATAAAAATGTCATAGCACAACTCTAAAATATAAAAAAAATGGCAAAAACCATATTTTTGTGCTATTTTGGCCATTTTTGACCTAAAAATGTAATTTTTGCATGGGAAAAAAAAAATATATATATTTTCTTGGTGAATGTTTGTGACCTATAGTTTTTGATCTATGGCCCTTTCAAATTCATATATGGACTAAAATAGCATGTTTTTGTCAATTTTTCCAATATTAGGCTGAAAATGGTACTTTTTTGTAATTTTAACAAAATTTTCAGTGTTTGGAAAGTGGGAACTTCATATATATTATGGATATATTATAGTACTTTCATTTTAAGCTAGTTGTAGATCCACTGGTAGCTCGGTTTCAATGGCAGAAGCAATTATATCGTCAATTTTACTACTTTCAATGCAGCAAAATCATTTTAGTCATCATTTTACTGCATTGAAAGTAGATAAAATTGCTGCTACCACGGTAGTGGGCATACTAGTGGATCTTGAAATAGCTTAACATTAAAGTACAATTACATGTTCATATTATTAAGTGAAGTTCCCACTTTCCAAAAACTAACAAGTTGGTTAAAATGGCCATAAAGGACCATTTTTGGCGCAATATTGGAAATATTGAACAAAAACATGCTATTTTAGTCCATATATGAATTTGAAAGGGCCATAGATCAAAAACTATAGGTCACAGACATTCACCATCATTAACTTTTTTGTTCAGAATAACTAGGTTGACATAATGACATATTTTTTAAATCAATACAATTTATATTTATTTTTTCCCCATGCAAAAATTACATTTTTAACTCAAAAATGGCCGAAATAGCACAAAAATATGGTTTTTGCCTTTTTTTTTTTATATTTTAGAGTTGTGCTGTGACATTTTTATTCACCAGTGTTAGACATCCATGTAATATGTAACATCTACAATAGAAATGAAATTTCTACTCAATTTATTTTGAAAGTTACAGCTATTTTAATATTTGACATTTTTGGGCAAAAATGGAAAAAAATCACGAACAACACATTTTTAACCCCAAATAACTCCTAAATTACACAGTAACGTGCAACTTTTGAAAGTGGGAAATGTTATATTATTGATCAGTGATATAATAGCTATATTTTCATGTATAAACCATCCTCTACCCAGAAAGGGAGAACGAAAACTACTTTCTGAAGCACTTAGCAAGCCTTGTCCCATGGCCTATAACCCGTGAAATAGTTCTTTTTAAAAGAAGACACTGAGCTAAATTGTTACAATTTATACGGATCTGAGTTAATTATTTACTTGATGCAACATAAACGAGCGTTTTAGCACCAAAAGCAAAGAACAATTATCTATTATAGGTAATTGGTTAATACTATCGAAAGAACCTTTGAAGAAGTATTTTGAAGGTATTCGGTCAGACATCGAAAGTGACCCTTAATGACCTTTGACCCCGTCGAAAAAATACCACGTGTACACTATGTGACATCAATTCATGTGTGAATATACCGTCAGTGTGCTATGTTTTTCTTGGCTGATAAAATTTTGTTCTATACAGGAAGTGACCCCTTAATAACCTTTGACCCCAAATAAAAAAAATACCACATATACATTGGGTAAACACAATTCATGTGTGAACATACCATCACTCTCCTATGTTTTTCTTAGCTAATAAAATATTTTGAAGATATTTCGATTTATACCGGAAGTAACCCCTTAATGACTTTTAACCCCAAATCTGTGTACACCCTATAGACACTGGGTAATAACAATGCATGTGTGCAAGTGGCGTCACTGTCCTACGTAATTTGTGGGAGAAGATGCATTTTGAGCTGAAATCACGTTTTTGACCCCTATGACCCCTGCGTGACCTTTGACCCCACAATTTTCATGTGACATGTAGGGGCATGGTCAATGATGGTTGTGACCAAGTTAGGTCAAAATCGGTACAAGCATGTCAGTGCTAGAGCAAATGTAAAGGTTGACAGAAGAAAGGTAGACCATCTCGTAAGAAACTAAACACAGCTCTCGGCTGTGTAACTAGATATACGATCGGTTGCGGTCACCTGCGACCGCGAGCACTGCCACCAGGTATTTTGTTGAAAACCGGAAGTGATCCCTTAATTACCTTTGACCCCGCAAAAACATTACATAAACTGGGTAACCACAATTCTTGTGTGAACATACAGTTACTGTCCTGTGTTTTCGTTAGCTAATAAAAATGTTAGTACGTATTTCGTTTTATACCGGAAGTGGCCCCTTAATGACCTTTGACCTCAAATTAAAAAAATATCATATATTTACTATGTAATAACAAGTCATATGTGAACATACCGTGACTCTGCTATGTTTTTTCTAGCTAATAAAAAATGTTGAACATTTTTGGGTTTTGACCGGAAGTGACCCCTTAATAACCTTTGATCCCCATTCTTTGAAAAACTTTTAGACACTGGCCATAGATGATGCATGTGTGCAAGTGACGTCACGGTGCTATGTAATATGTGGAAGAAGAAGCATTTTTAGTGAAAAACTAAATTTTTGGTTTCTAACCGAAAGTGAATCCTTAATGACCTTTGACCGCAAATTAAAAAACTATATTTTAATTATGTAATATCAAGTCATGTGTGAACATACCGTTACTCTGCTATGTTTTTTCTGGCTAATAAAAAATGTTGAACATTTTTGGTTTTCGACCGGAAGTGACCCCTTAATGAACTTTGATCCCAATTATGTGAAAGACTTTCAGACACTGGCAATAGGCTATGCATGTGTGCAAGTGATGTCACCGTGCAATGTAATATGTGGAAGGAGAAGCATTTTTAGTGAAAATCAAAATTTTGGTTTCTAACCGGAAGTGTTCCCTTAATGACCTTTGACCCCAAATGAAAAAATAACATATATTTACTATGTGATAACAAGTCATTTATGAACATACCGATACTATGCTATGTTTTTTCTGGCTAATAAAAAATGTTGAACATTTTTGGTTTTTGACCGGAAGTGACCCCTTAATGACCTTTGATCCCAAATCTGTGAAGAACTTTTAGACACTGGCCATAGATAATGCATGTGTGCAAGTGACGTCACGGTGCTATGTAATATGTGGAAGAAGAAGCATTTTTAGTGAAAATCATGTTTTTGGCCACTGACCGGAAGTGGATGACCTTATGTGAACATACCGTTACTGTCCTATGTTTTCCTTAGCTAATAAAAACATTTGAAGGTATTTTGTTTTATACCGGAAGTGACCCCTTAATGACCTTTGACCCCAAAAGTGTACACCTTATAGACACTGGGTAATTACAATGCATGTGTGCGAGTGGCGTCACTGTCCTACATAATTTGTAGGAGAAGATGCATTTTGAGTTGAAATCACGTTTTTGACCCCTATGACCCCTGTATGACCTTTGACCCAACGTGTTTCATGTGACATGTAGGGGCACGGTCAATGATCATTGTGACCAAGTTAGGTCAAAATCGATGTAAGCATGTGAGTGCTAGAGCAAATGAAATGGTTCACAAAAAGAAGAAAGAAAGAACTAGACTTAGCTGTGGTCTAAGACCACGAACACAGCCGTGTTGTGACCCTAATGACCTTTGACCCCAAAATATATGAAAATGCCCATAGACATTGGCTAATTGCTATGTTACTTGTGGCAGAATTGGCATTTTGAAGGTTTTCGTCTCAGACCGGAAGTGACCCCTTAATGACCTTTGACCCCAAATAAAAAAAATACCACATATGAATTGGGTAACCAAAATTCATGTGTGAACATACCGTTACTGTCCTATTTTTTTCTTAGCAAATAAAATTTTTGAAGGTTTTTCGTTTTATACCGGACGTGACCCCTTAATGACCTTTGGCCTAAATCTGTGAGGACCCCATAGACACTGGGTTATAACAATACATGTGTGCAAGTGGTGTCACTGTCCTACGTAATTTGTGGGAGAAGAAGCATTTTAAAGGTATTTCGTTTTATACCGGAAGTGACCCTTTAATGACCTTTGAGCTTAAATATAAAAAATACCACATATACATAAGGTAACCACAATTTATGTGTGAACATACCGTTACTGTCCTATGTTTTTCTTAGCAGTTACATTTTTTCGTTTTATACCGGAAGTGGTCCCTTAATGACCTTTGACCTCAAATGAAAAAATACTATATATTTACTATTTAATAACAAGTCATGTGTGAACATACCGTGACTCTGCTATGTGTTTTTCTGGCTAATAAAAAATGTTGAACATTTTTGGTTTTTGACCGTAAGTGACCCCTTAATGACCTTTGATCCCAATTCTGTGTATACCTTTTAGACACTGGCCATAGATGATGCATGTGTGCAAGTGACGTCACGGTGCTATGTAATATGTGGAAGGAGAAGCATTTTTAGTGAAAATCACATTTTCGGCCACTGACCAGAAGTGGATGACCTTTGACCGGAAAGGATCATGTGACATTTGTGGCACCACTCAATGGTCCTATACAGCAGTACTCGCCGTACGCCAGAGTTTCTAGAATGCTGCTAAAATAAGAAAAATTTTAATGTTAATTTATTGCACATTCTAGGGAAGCGTGGTTACCTTTTTGAAATCGCCGAGTGGGAGGGTTTTCAATGAAATATTTTTTGTGTTAAAACTGAAGCATTCATCATATATAACAATTCGTGATACCCAATCGTGCTAAAATTTATGTGGTTTAGGAGGCAGAGAATTTAATTTTAATATTATATACGCCAAAATATTTTCTGAATTTAGTCAAAATTAACACTCAATTGATGGTAAAAATTTCATCATAAAGATTACTGTTTCGTCTTTATGGGAATCTAATCTCCAATATCTGGAAGAAACTTTTGAGGACCTACGTAGAATTCTCCTATGAATTGCACAAATCCAGACCGTGTATTTTTTAAATTTCTTATTATGTTAGGGAAATGTGGCTGGGAGAATGTATGTATGGCGAAGAGTGGTGTGATGGTCCTAGTGACCAACTATGATCAACATGGCTGAAAGCATGTGGCTACGATGGGTGATTATGATGTTGACAGATGAAGAAAGAAAGAAGAAGAAAGAACGCGGTAAAAAGAAAGCACTGCCCCTGAAGGCGGCAGTGCAAGAAGAAGAAGAAGAAGAAGAAGAAGAAGAAGAAGAAGAAGAAGAAGAAGAAGAAGAAGAAGAAGAAGAAGAAGAAGAAAGAACGCGGTAAAAAGAAAGCACTGCGCCTCAAGGCAGTGCAATGAATGAATTAATTAATAGTCCGATGTATTTCACACCTGCCAAACACAACTCACCCAATTTTGAAAACTGGACGTTGAATGTACACTCTCAGGAATATTGATTGGCAACATTTCCAATTATGTCAGCGCTTTAATCGGAAACAACAGATGAATAGATGTTGCAATCCGTTGTTCAGAAGTGTTTCAGTCCATTTGCAGTGTGATTAGACAATGACCAGAATAAGTTTTCAGTCTCATTATTTGACCATTAAATGAACTGAAGTTTACTAATAGTATAAATGTAAAATAACTTCTTATTTTCCCATTTTATATTTGATATGTCATAATCATTTTCTAGAAATTTATATTTCAGCATAACAAATTCAACTAACCTTGAAATTTCGATGTTTGATACACATCTTCATCAGAATCATCCTATGATGTTGTGATGGACTTGTCCTTTTGCCTTCTTCTGATGAAGATGTGTGTCACACATCAAAAAATTAAGGTTATTTGAATTTGCTGTGCTGAATGTCAGCTTAAACCTTTAGAAATTGTATTATTGTTTATGAACTTCAAAACATGGAGCAATGAACGTTGAGCACGAAAATACGCAACACCTGTATACCTTACCTTCATTCGCCGCATCCATCACAAGTAAGGAAAATCCTCTATCCGTGTAATATCGTCCAGTTATAAATTCGAATATTAAACTTTCGTTCGCTGGAGATAGAATACGTGCTTGTGGCGTTTTGTAACCGTCATAAGCCAGAGCTCTTGGATTGGTGATAATTCCAACGTGGAAAAAGTCATCACCTATGATCGAGTCAAGCCTGAAATCCATGAATTTCACCAGGACTCTACGCATCGGTGCTGGAGTCACACGCCACTCACAGCGAAAGTTATTTATGTAATCTTCCGGATAGTTAGGTGACTGTATGGTAACAGAGTCATTCAATGATAGTTGAGTTACCTTATCTGGGCAACCTGTATGAAAGTATAATCACCAAACAAGTTATCGATGTAGCCAATTGAAAATCAACTAATTGGATTTTCATCTGGTCTACACCACAACCACCACCACCACCACCTAAACCACCACCTAAACCACCACCTACCAACCACCTAAACCATGACTACCACCACCACCACCACCACCAAAACCACAACTACCACAACCATCATAACCACCACAACCACCTACACCTTGACTACCATCACCATCACAGAGGCAGTTCGTTACTGAGCAATCATTTTGTTATTAATTATTACCATGTATTTAAATGAGGCTTGTTAAACTATTGAAGTAGCTATGTGCGCAGTTTGGCTATAAATAAATAATATATGTCACAAAATATTAAGAATTCCATTTATAATCGTGCAAATTATGTTAAAGTTGCCGTATTTGACAGAGTAAATAGTACCTATAGAGTTGATTAATCTAGGCTATGGAGCCATTTTAACAACACCCACCATTTAGTGGAAAAGGTCATTGAACTCTACACTGGAGGTCAAGATCAAAGTTTCTCAAACTTGCACAAAACCCACACCATCTTAATCCTCTAGCAAAAAGGATTCAGAAAAGTATACTTTGACCCATCTATGACGTGCGGTTATGGAGTTATTAGAGAGTTTGTGAAATGAAGTTTGAAACCACAAACTTTAATGTCTAGAGAATTATAAAGGATTATGTATTCAAAACCACTCTGCCATTAAAGCCGCTGGAAGTGGAAGTTAACGCGAGAATCTATAGTGTGCCCTGAATTATGATGGAAATACGTCATATTTAAGAACAATAGTTTGCATATTTCCTCATAGACTACATAATTACCTCTAGGCTAGTCAAATTGAAAAGTTACCCACCACTGATTGCAACAGAATCCATTTTGCATGCGTCCATCTCCCAAAAACTCACACAAAAACATATCAAAAGTCCCCAAAAATCAAAGTAGTGGAACAGTGCCTAATTTGCATAAATCCAATATGGCTTATGCGTGGGTGAAATTTCAAATTTGGTCAAGTCTTGCTGAAAACCAATTTATTGTTCTTGTCATAAGGATTCAGAAAAGGTATAGTTTGACCTATCTCCGATGTATATTTCTTGAGTTATAGGAGAAAAGGTCAAATGTACTTGGATTTTTGGGGACTTTTGATGTGTTATTAAATATGCTTTTTGAAACGAATGGTGATTAAATGGATTCTGGTGCAATTAGTTGTGTGCGGTCCCGAAAGTCGCGACGGATTCATTCGAGCACGCTTGGAATCAAGATCGAAAATGCCGAAATTTGACACTAAATTCCAACATCATCTGTAGTTTTTAAGGCATGCTTCTTTTAGTCATATGTGACTACTACAGACTATTTAATGTTATAAACATTTAATTTTACTATTTTCTAATGTCAAAAAGTTTACTTTACTATTTGCGGTACAACCCATATCCCACTTCCCAACAATGGTCCAGGCAGTGTTACTGCGTTTTTATCCATTTTTGGGCACTACTCCCTTATAATTGGTAAATGGTAAACAGTGATTACAACTTTAGAATTAGCAGTGCAAGTTGGCCATATATACAAAATTTCAGGCAGGGTTTTCATCCATTTTGGGACACTTATCATTTATAATTGTTACATGCTACACTGTCTGTGATTAAAGCAATGGATTAAGCAGTAAAATGTAGCCACACAGCCATATAAACCAAATTTCATAGTTTTAGAGGGTGTACTTATGAATATATTAACATCTCAACATGCGCTTTCGTGCCGCGATGCGTAAATTTGGGTAATTTTGGTAATTTTTCCACAGTTTTCAGGTGCTTTGTAGAACCTCAAGATATGCTTCAAATTTTCCAAATTTTTTGCCAGGTTACTTATTTCATATGTAAGCAAGTTTTTATAACTATCCAAAAAAATATCTCAATTTTTTTTGTTTTTTTCACTCCACCCTAAACATGTCATTCAAGTTTATTCAAATGAAGCGCCTTTTGTACTGAAGTGTTACCAACAAACCTCTTAAGCAAAAAAAAGGGAGGATTTTTGTTGCAGTCGCTTTTACACGCCTTTCTTATGATCGCACAGGTTCCTAGTTGAAAGGACAAGACGCTGTTGTTACAGAAACCATCACGTTCGCGTTAAAGCATGGAAGAAAGAGATAAGAAGGAACCACAACGACTTCGATCGGCCAAGTTTTAATCCGCTTATCTATTGACGCATGAAAAGAAAAGCCATCAATGGTACTTCCTTTCATGTATAATCCATTTACCGCGATCGCTGCTTGGCGAAATCATTACTGAAAAAAAAAACTATAACAAACCCATCCACGAAAAACAAACGCTACCGGAAGTATGATTCTGGAATTTCCCTGATGCTTTGAGCATGCATAGTAGCTTTATTTTGGGGTTTACAGTCAAACTGTTTTCTCGATCGTGTTGTGTAGAAAATGTACTTTAAGAACATCGAAAGGTTCACCAATATCGGCCGTTTTTGCCAAGTTTCATCTTGATCAAATAAGGTAAGACTTCATTGCGTAAATTTTCGATGAAAAATAGATGCAATGTTCTTAAATAATTCAAAATGTTCCGGTTGAGTCCGGTACATGAAACCTGATGAATTTAATAGCTTACATGTGTATAATCTTAACTAGCTAACTCGTTTCAGTGCCAAAGACTGCCAACTCTGAGAAAAAAGTCATCAAAGTTCCGGAAAATTGGGCAAAATGGAAGATAGAGATGAAGGGCGCCATCTTGTTGTCAAGTCAAACCTTCCCAGCATGCAACAATAGTGTTCTTTTCGGAAAATTACGGGGTCACCGAATCGATTCGATCACGCACGGAAATTACCGAAAATGACCGATGATCAAAAATCATGTAGTGTGCTTGCACGGAAGGTCATTAGTTCAAATCATCATCGAGACACGCTCCAGGAGACATGCAAATGTATGGAGTACAATACCAAACTAATGGATATTGATCAAAGTAAATCCTCATGAATAACAATGTGATATAAATGTCGGTAAAGGGAGTGAACAAAGTGAATGGGTTCGTTGTGGTTCCTTCTTATCTCTTTCTTCCATGGTTAAAGTAAGTTTGAGCAAGAAATCAAATCGATGAAGTTGCGCGCGGTTCCAGTTCCAGTCAAGTTTCAAACTTCATATCGCAAACTCTCTATTGGCAAAAGTGTATCATTGTGACGTAATTATGTCTAATTTTGGCTGACTTTGTTGAAAATAGTCTTAAACTATTCATCTCGTTGCAAGAAACAGAACAAGAATAGTTATAACACTCTATAGTAAATTTACTTTCTTATCCAGGTAACACAGCAATTGTCAAGGTCAAAGTGACTCAATATAGAATTCAGTGCCACTCATTTTGCTTTTGCTATTCCTTTTCTGATTTCTCATGGCAAGACAAATAATTTGTAACTTCACCTCACTTAGGCTATTTTATCTTCTGTAGTATGAATACCTCTTCAAAAACCTTCCATATCTGTCTGTCTTGCGCATTATTTAACCAAGTGGTGCCTCTACATGCTGTTATCTCGTCTCGTAATCTTCGTCTTTGCCTTCCTCTTCTACGCTTTCCCGTTCTTGGTTGCTACTCGGTGACGCTTTTTGTCAATCTATTGTCATTTTTTCTTGCCACATGTCCTGCCCATCTCCATTTCGCTTCACCAATCCTTTCCATGATGTCTTTGACTCCAGCTTTACTTCTTATGTCACTGTTCATGATTCTAAGTTATGTTTAGCACACGTCTTTCCATGGCTCACTGTATCGTGATGAGTTTTTGTTCCAGATATTTAGTTGTCGACCAGGTTTCAGCACCGTAAGTCATGGTGGGTAACACCATAGACAGTAGAGAGACACACATTGATTGTACATACGCCTCCTCAATGTCATTGGTAGCTTTTTATCGCAAAGGGTATCTTTGTATCTGCCAAAACAACATCAGTCAGCCTTGATTCTCAGTAAGACTCCCTCTCTTGTGATGTCTTCCATCTTGACTGTCTTACCCAGATAACTATCTACTTTCTCAATCGGTTCGTTGTCAATTTCAATGGACTCTCTAGTGTCAAAGTTGGTCATGTATTTCGTTTTCCCTTTGTGTATTTTCAGTCCAATTTTCTTGGTCTCAGTATTCAAGCTATTAAGCTAAACTTCCAAGTCTTTAACTGATGGTGATGTAAGGGCTACATCATCTGCAAGCCACAGGTTGGTTAACCACTCTCCATCGATGTTAATACCTCTTTCTTAAAATCTAGTTGTTTGAAAATTTGTTCCATGGCAGCTGTGAATATTTTTGGAGAGATTGTGTCCCCTTGCCGTACTCCCCCCTGTATGTGGATAGACTTGGAGACATCCTTATCTATGTGGATTGTAGCTGTACCGTTTGTGTAAGTGTCTTCTAAGATCTTAACGTACCCTTCGGTAACTCAAATCCTCCTTAAGGCTGTAAATAATTCACTATGTTCCACCGTCAAAAACTTTCTCATAATCTAGCCTATACAAAGCTTCAGGTGATACTCATTTGCTTTCTCAATCAGTTGGTTCAAAACATGCAGATGATCAGTTGTTGAAAAGCTCTCTCTGAAGCCTACCTGTTCTCTATGTTGATTCTATTCTGAATGATTCGTGTGAAAATTTTATATGCATGTGATAGCAGACTAATTGGTCGGTAGTTTAGATATCCTCTTGATCTCCTTTCTAATGTAGAAGAAAGTCTCGTCAATAATTGAGTGTTGATTTCTGCGCCTATCTTATACACGTCATTGGATATATCATCAGTGCCAGGTACTTTGTTGTCTTTCATTTATATGTTCTTTGTCCACTCATATGGCTCTCATCAATCTATCTTGCAGAGTCCTTACGGCTTTGGCTGCAAAACGTCATACGAAGTGTTGGCTTCCGAGTCATGACTGGGCAATGTGCAACCATCTTTTCTCTGGTGGTTGCGCCCGTATTGGCCACGGGCATAAAGGCCTCTTTTTCTTTCACTTCCATATTGATTCTTAAAGAGTTTTAGCCATAATTATACTGACGAGCTGGCTGGGCGAGTTGTCAGTAGAGGTTGAAGTCCGGGTTACCTCACCCTTAGTCTCACGATTGATGATCAGGCTACAGTCCACTATCCCCAGGGCCAGCCCCGTCTGTTAGCTCAGAAAGGTTTTGAGCTGTAACAGGTGGTGAGCAATTGACATACCAGTTAGCTACGAGAACGTGGCACAGTGTCATCGCCCTGATATCTTCATGGCAGAAATCGCCATGGTAGATTGAATCCACCGCCACGCATGGCCATTTTGTTCCGACCTGTTTAATAGTTTTGAGACGCATAATGGACCAAAAGACATCTGACTAAGGCTACTGACAATTGGCCGGTGACTGACCTCGCTGTGTGTGAGGCGAACATGGTACGCCATAGGTCATATGCTTTTAGACTACCCACGATTGGCCTATACACTGCGCTATATAATTCGGCACATATAAAATCAGAATTATTGTCAGTTTTTGAGTTCAAGACGCAAGCTTCTTTCTCAAGACGCAAGCTTACGACTATCATATCTGTTCAACACATATATTCAAGTGCAAGGAACCACATCTGGTTTCTTTAGACGAAATCATTTACGGGAGATATTCATCATTTTCTACCCCGGTATCCAAAGATTTTCGTCCGAATATCAAAATCGTGCATAGCACATTCACGTGTATCGATCCCGGGTATTGATTTTAGTATATCTGGTGTACCAAGTAATTATTAGCCAGGCGATGTCGGTGTGCGTGGGATTGGGTAACTACAGAGAGGCGATTAGGGACAGTCGGGCTGATGGTAATGCCTCTTGTACCTACAACCTTTATCCTATAGTAAGAATAGCAAAGAGGGGAGGAATTATGCAGAAGAAGGTTAAGAGCGTGCAGTAGGATAAAGAGAGAATGAACAGATGAAGAGGAGCAAAGCAGGAGGTTGAAGTTGGCGCATCATATAGTCTTTTCAACCAAATCTGAGCAATTTTTATTTTATCCCCATGTGGCGCCATAATTAGACCTATGACGTCCCAAAATTTCCTTTTTAGCCTTAACCGTACGTCATAGATAGCAGGGGCGTAGCCAAACCTCTTTGCCAGGGTGGGCAAGGCTCCAAAAGTTTCCCCCAATTTAATAAATAAATAGAGCGAATAGAAGTTCAGGGGTTTTGGGCATTTTTATACCATGAGGAGAAGCCTCCTTGCATACATTTGTAACGTTTTTATGTGAAAATTTTGCCATGGAAAAAATGTAAAGTTTTGTTTTTAGAATTATCTGAAAGGAAACAAAATTGAATTTACGATGTAAGAACAATACAATAAAACAATATTATTGATATTCTTGAGTTATTTTAACAAGTTGTTACATTCACTATTACATTCCCTTAAATTATTTCCCCCTTCTTCTTTACATTCTTCAATTTCTTCCCCTTTCTCTCATTCCTTCCCCCTTCCATTAAATTACTTTCCAATTACTTCCCTTTATGTTCCTAAGTTTCCATTCTTTCTCTTTCCGTCTTCTTCATATTCTTCAATTTCTTCTCCTTTGTCTAATTCCTTCCCCCCTTACATTACACTCACTTAAATTACTTCCCCTCAAATCACTTCCTTAAATTCCCTGTCCTTCTTCATATTTTTCAATTTCTTCCCCTTTCTTACACTCCTTCCCCCTGTGCATGAATTGCTTCCCCACAATAAACATGCAAGTTACATATACATGCAAGTTGTTTTTCCCTCTTTCGTTCCCCTTTCCCTATTCCTTCCCCATCCCTCTTAGGCTTCCCTTTTGTTTTTTCATTTCCCTCTTTTTTTATTTATTCAGGTTTCCTCTCTGTTGCTTTTCCTTCCCTCTTGACCCTTTCTTTCCCCATTCCCTTTTTCTTTTTTCCTTCTTTCCTTTCTTTTTCTCTTCTTCCCTTTCTTTTCCCCTTCTTTTTCCCTTCTTTCCTTTTTTCTTTCCCCTTTCCTTTCTCTTTTTTTCCCTTCTCGCTCCAAAATTTCCCCCCAGATTTTTCCAGGGTGGGCGAGCCGCCCACCCTGCCCACCCCTAGCTACGCCACTGATAGATAGGTCAAACTACAGAGTTTCTGAATACTTACGAATAGAGGAAAACATTATTGTTGTTTTTGAACTTGACCACAGTGTAAAAATTCAACGACCTTTTCCCACCAATAGGGGTGCTTCAAAGCCTATAATGCTTAACTCTAATAATATGATAAATATGTCTAATTTATTAACATGATTTGCACTATGGTTACGGAAGTCTATTGGACTAAATGAAAAGCCTCTGAAAAATTGAAACATTACAATTTCAGCAAATGAAACAATGATGTTTGAAAACAACATGGTGAACGTGTAAGAAACACCATCACCCCATTGCAAGTAGCACATACAAGCAACGCTCTGCAGGTTCTATTGTGCTATTGTTTCCGATTAGAGCGCTGACATATTGGAAAATGTTGCCAATCAATATTCATGAGAGTGTACGTTCAACGTCCAGTTTTAGAAATTGGGTGATTTGTGTTTGGTAGGTGTGAAATACAACTGACTGGGCGTTTTAATTACGTAACGAATAAAGGCATTGACATCATCGAATGGCTGCCCAGTGCTATTATGTGTTTAGTTATTATATAGGCCTAATAATTATTATTAAATGTATTCATCATTCCTTTCTTTTCCCTTCCCTGTACTTATTCTTTCCTAGGCCTACACTTTATCACTCCCTCCCTCTCATTGTCCCCTCTCACCCTCCCTCTCTCAATCCATCATTTTCCTTATATTTCTATTTATCTGCTTGTCTTTATTATATCGTTTTATTTCTCCCTTCCTACAGCCCTCTCTCATCCTCCATATCCCCTCCTCCCCTCTTCCTCCCTCCTCCCCTCCCAAGACTTCTCACAGAGGTGAATCTGCCCCTCCCCAACCCCCTCCCCTCTTTTTCTATACCAACCTCCTTCTTAAAATAAAAATAAATGGAAATTTCTTAAAAACAACCTTTATAGGCCTTTACTTATACTTACACGTGTATACGTATAGCGATTACCATTATAATGTAATACAGATATATGGACTGGACGTGGCAGCCTTCACACATTCTAATGTGTAATCATCAGCAAGAGCATTCAATTTATTTAAATGAAACGCCTAAAGTCAGGTGGGTGGTAAAGATGATTGCATCGACAGCTAAAGCCTCCTTTATAGATTTCAGACCCACACAAGCACACATTTGGGGTACGTGAGTACAATGGTACCACTTTACACATGACTGCCCTTACACATGACTGTAGTAATCTATTGCGACTCTATTTCTATTGAAAGCTCTTTGCATACAAGTAGCAACACAGGAACGTTACAGGGAAAGAAATACTCATTGAATGAATAAATTGATTGATATTCTTATGTCAGTTGCTCTTACCTATTTGTCCAGAAATTCCTCGAGGAAGCAGAACACATAGTAAACCCAACATGCCCAACATAAAAGGGCGCAGTCCTTCGTCGGCAGCCATCCTCTATAATTGTGACCTTTTACCTGCGGAGATCAAGTTCAGATGACGAATGATATTGTACCATTTCTATAAACTTATTTTACAACTTTTATAATACTTCAAAATATGGTAACATATAATCACAAAATGTGCAGATGCTAATTTTTTTTAAGGAATAACAACTTAATGCCTGAATTTATTAAGAGGCTCTTAAATCAAGGTGATAATCCTTTTAAGACAATACGATATTTAGTGTTTTTTTTATTTTCAAACTTAGTTTGTGAACTACAGGTATAACGGCAATACATGCAGGATAGTTATACAGTTTACACATTGAACCGTATCCTGCAAGTTAGCTTTGGACAATAGAAACTTCGTCAGGTTGTAGTTTCTGTATGCATACATTGGTAAAAGGACTACGACCTTGCATTTAACTTCCTTCAAATCTATGCAATATTTCTAATCATGTTCGTGAAACCCATAACCTCGGGACGAGTGTAATGAGACGATGTTCTTGAATTCCGGCAATGTCAATACCTGCATCAGCACAGCCCATGAATAGCTGATGGATTTTCCCTTGTTGATTAACAGTACGGACATTATAAGTAGATATTACAAGAGGTTTGAAGGTAGACAGGCGACAATAATCAGGCCCAACAGTTCGTGTTGGTATGCCGAGTTCCCGCCCGGGGGGGGCACTCAAACTTTGGAGGTGACGCGTATGTAGGGCTGTTAAGACCCCCTTTTTCAGCATCGCTGTCACCCAAAGACCCCATATTTTTTTACGAACACATGCTCGCTCCGCGCTCTGTCACCCGAAGACCCCCTATTTTTCCATTTGATCTGTCACCCAAAGACCCTTACAAGTTCAATTTGAACAGCAACTTTCATTTATCACTGATTTTGTTACCTATTTTGAAAAATTAAAGAAATTTGAAGCCATTTAGAACTAGAAATTCGATTTTCGAGGTTTTGTGGCGCTGTTTTGGTTCTCACCCAAAGATTCCATTTAAAAAAAAGGTCATGTTCTCACCCAATGACCCCATATTTTTTACATTTTGCTCTCACCGAATGCCAAAAATCATGCTCTCACCCAATGACCCCATATTTTTTACATGTTGCTCTCACCGAATGCCCCTTAGTGCGAAAGCGCCAGCCCTACACCTATATCCATTTCAAATTGAAGTGCCCCCCCAGGGAGTTCCTGCTGGTCCGTCATGGAGTCAACAGTATACTGCCGCTCATCTACCCTCGGTATTTTTGAAGATCTTGTAGTTTTCGTAATCGTAGAGTTTGCTGGGAATTACTTTAGTCCAGTCCTAACAGCTTTACGGGTGATCAGCCCTGTTTCAGCTTTTTTTTCTGGACACACAGCAGCCGAGATCTACCAATATGCAGTAGTTCGCCCCTGATCTGGAACATGTTGGCCAGTGTTGGAAGGTTGACCAATGATGACATGTTCAACACCAGCCTAATGACCGTTGAGAAGTAAATCTCCCTCTTCCGCTCTTTGGCCCATGATGAAAATACGGAGCCATTGAAAAAATACGGAGGCTACTCCAATATGAAGAGAATCACCACCGTCCTTGACCCCTTAGAATACTCAAGTAGCTGTACTTCATTATGTAACGATTCGTGATATCCAATCGTGGTACAATTGATCTGGTTTAGACACCTATGTTTCAGATGGACATTTTTTTCTTTGAAAAGACCATACATACAATACATAAAAAATATTTCGTATAGCCCCCTCACGAAAACTGGTGCATCGCATACTTGCTCAATTAGCATTTTGTGCAAATTTTATTACACAATTTGTTGCCGTTCTTTTTTATGGACATTTTCATTTTACATGTAAAGTCTATGGAGATTAATATTAGACAAAGCTGGAAAGGGCACCATAGCCTCATTTTAGGCCGTTTTAGGCACTTTACTCATAAAAAAGAACGGCAACAAATTGTGTAATGAAATTTGCACATAATGCTACTTGATCAAGTACAAATATATTGAAATACTTCTGAAGAGGGGGCTATAGCTAAAACAAAAAATGTCACATATCTTAATAGTGGTTATGAAACAAAGGTGTAGAAGGCAGAGTTTTTTTTTTTAAATAATTTTATATACGCCAAAACTGTTTTTGAAAATGAAGGCTGCAAATTGTTTTCAAAAATTACAAGGAAGCCCGTTAAAGATTCCTGTTACGTTTTAATGGTAATCTTATCTTTTATTTTCTGAAGTTAACAATTGGGTTCAATGTGGAATTTTTGTATAAAGTATAAACATTCAGATAATAGTACCCTGCAAGCCGGTGCGGTGACAACGAGCACCGAAGTCAAAATGAACGATATAAATATTATTATGTATTTTGTACTTCCACGTAGATTTCCCACTGATGTTTTATTACAAATGCTAGACTGGAAAAAACTTTCTGATCGGCGTTCAACACATCTCAACATTTTGGTATACAAAAGCCTTGCTCAAAAACTTCCTTCCAATTTGTGCAATATTTTTAACTCAGTTTCTGACAGTCATATTTATAGTACGAGAGCTGGCTCTCAAGGAAATCTGGTTCAAATTTTATGTAGAAACAACTCAGATGAAAGAAAATGTATCTCTAGGGGGGTGGTAACTTTTAATAATCTGCCTGTCATGGCCAAACAACCTCTTCCTGCTAGTGTTTCAATTTTCAAACAGATTATTTCTTAACACTTGCTTTTTTACACTTGTATATTATTAATGTATTGTTGTATTTTGCTTTATTTCTTTATGTACTTTTAAGAATTTGTATATTTCATATGTAATGTTTTAACCTTTTGATGTATTTTGTTTGACCCCTGGGCACCCATGGAAAACAGTGTTTCACTGATTGGGTATCCCCAGGCAAGATGTAATAAATAAATAAATAAATAAATAAATAAATAAATAAATAAATAAATAAATAAATAAATAAATAAATAAATAAATAAATAAATAAATAAATAAATAAATAAATAAATAAATAAATAAATAAATAAATAAATAAATAAATAAATAAATAGGCCCCTATTGTTGTATTTTCTGCATGCAGAAACACACAATTATCAACAATATAGCTATCGCTATAAACATAATGTTTTTTAAACAGGCAAAATACTAAATTATGGTACGTTTTCTGTCTTTGCTCGTCATAATATTGTTAATTCTATACCCGGTATGTTAGAGTTATGTATATAACTTTATATTTCAAAACGGCTACTTATGAATCGGTGGACGACTGGTCTAGCTCATTGATACTATTATATTATAATAGTTATAAGTTTGTAAATTTCTTTGAATGGAAATGGTGTTAGGCGAATTAATGTATGTCGTAGGGTGGTGTAACATGGATTCAGCATATAATGTGAATTGCGTCGCCATTTAGATTAAAGCAGTATGTAGACTCCGAGTATTAGACGTACAATATTGTATGTAACATATCTACGTTATTTAATCTATTGCCATTCTACAGGGTGAGTCAAAAAAAGTGCAATAGAGAAAAGAATCCATTTTTATTTAAGAACCAATTAGAACCTTTTAGGTTTTAAAACATTTTATAAGTGATATATCCATTAGTGACCTTTTGTGAAAAAAACCAAGGAATTAGCATTTACCGTTTTGTATTTATGACCCATTTTATAGCGATACCCAATTCTAATGTTTGTCCAAAAAACGTCTAAAATTTGAATGTCAGCCCACTCTGTGTAAGGTAGAGTTGGAACAACTGCTATTTTCTTAACCTCATTGGCATTGAAAACAAATTGTTATTGTCCTTGGTCTTGTTTAAGGAAAAGAAACATTATTTTTTGTTATTTTCATTTTACCTTTACGTTAAAGATGTTTATTCTCTATCAAAAACATACACATTTGTAGGTGGATTTTTTCAAATGTCGAAATGAAATGAGCGTAAATTGAAGCGGAGAGAATTATAAAACATCCAGTAGTTGGACATATTGGGATTTAAAAAACTGGAGGTGGAGTCGATTGAGGTATGAAGGACTTATAAGTAATGCTAGAAAGTTTGTTTGAATAGAAAAAAGAAATTGAAATACTCAAAAATCAACCTTATTAAGGTAAAGTCAGTTTCAGAGCTGGTGACTTTATTGTGCATTGTGTGCTCTCATTCAAAATACATGGTACCTCGTGGACAAATAATGAAATTGGGTATCGTAGCAAAAGGACTAATAAAAATTAAAAGGTAGATGTGATTGACTTCATTTTTTCACAACAGGTGACTATTGAGTGTGGCATTTATAGAAACTTTCAATAATTGGAAAGTTCAACGTGGTTCTTACACAATTATCGATTCTTTGCTCTATTGCACTTTTTTTGACTCACCCTGTATTTCCAGTAATGTTTAAGTTCTAACGAATGTTTGATGACGTAAAATCGATAATATGTCACGTATAATATCTGGTAGAAATATATTATCGATTTTACGTCATCAAACATGTCTTAGCTCTCAAATGCCGTTTGTTCTGTTCAATTTACAAGTAAGCACAACTCGAGATTAAAACAAGCAAATTGAACAGAACAAACGGCATTTGAGAACTAAGACTACGCCCTTGACGTTAATATAAGCATTATGTCACAACGGTATTTTCTTATTGCCAAAGAGGGCGCTTTTTACTTGCACAATTTTTTTTGAGACAGGCTGTATATACAGCACTGTGTAAATAATAAACGGAGGCATTATTTTTGTCTGATATTTTTAGAGATTGGCAAACACCCAAATGGTCACTTAAATCAGTTTTCTTTCTTTAGTAATTAAAGCTCTCGCCTTGGCAAGATTTGAATATAAAACTTTGATTTTTCTATAGTCACAGCCCACAGCTGCTCTTGATCAAAATAAGTTGCTGGTTATCAAACGCATACTACCCACCTGAGTCATAACAAAACAATTTCTTTAATTCATGAAATGTTAGCGACTTTATGATGTAAAAGAATATACACACATTTGACATCACTTACCTGTCTGACTAATCAGATCCACATAGAGATTCCTGATGTGCGATATTTCCAAAAACTTGCTACACATCCACTCCAATTTGTAGAGTAGGTGAGCATCTGTATTTGTCAAACTTCAAGAAGAAGTGTTAGTGTTCCAACGAGTTGATATCTCCAAAATGATGGGGCTTACGTGTATATAAATGTCACATTTGTAGGGTAGGTGTACAGCGTGTAATATATAGTTGAGTGATTTTCCATACAACACTTAAAGTAACAAATTCAGTTCCCTGGAGGCAACTTTGAATAGAAAAGTATCAAACAATAAGTGATAAAGACTGGTAAACTTGAATGCAATAGACCAATTGGTAATTCCCGAAATTCTTTGCGATTGAACCGACACTACGTCATCGTCAATGCGCTCATCGTAAACACACTCTTGACTAATCGGACGTGCGCCATCGATGTGACGTATCCTCGGTTTCAATCCCAAAGGCTTTCGGGATATTCCTAAAATATGACTCAACACAAGGCAAACCAACAATACAACATGCATGGTTGGACTGAAATTCGTTCCATATATGATCACGAGACTCAATATGATCACGAGCCGCATGCGTGTTTATTTTTGGAACCATAATAGCGCGCAATACGCTAAACCTAACCCTAACCTTAAAGTAACCCTAAACCCTAACCCTAACCCTAAAGGTGTGTAGTATTGCGGCCCATTATGATTGCATAAATGAAATTAAAGACCCATTCAGTGATCCCAGCGCAGATGTGAAAATATTAACTTATTTATAAAGGGGTCTTCCCGTGAGTCCAAAACACCGTCAGTCCGAACCACCGCTAGTTCAAATTTTTAGGGTTAGGGTTAGGGCAAGTGTTAGGTTTAGGGTTAGGGTTATGGTAAGATAGAAGCAGTGCAAAACAGAAGTGCAAGATTTGTATGTAGCGACTACGGAAGGCTGAGTAGCGTAACATCCATGAGAGAAAGCCTAGACTAGGATCTGTTAGAAACTCGCAGGAAAGCTACAAAAGTCACCATCTTCCACCAATCGCTAAAAGGTCACCTCGCCATTCCACTGGAAAACATCGTGCACCCAGTCCAACGCTCATCCAGACACAGCAAATTCATACAATTTCAAACATCAAAGAACTGCCTGAAGTACTCACTTATACCAAGTACCACTGTTGACTGGAACAATTTACCTCCAACTATAACATATAATCCGGACAAGAAAAAGCTTAAAGAAGCAGTATTACAGCATTACACAAGAAAAGCAACCAACAACTAAGAACAGCAGCCTATATCACCAACTGCTTGTTTGACCCCTTTTAGGGGCGTTAGGGAGTAACCAACCAGAACCAGAGCCAGAACCAGAAGGGTTAGGGTAAGGTTTAGGTTTAGGGTTAGGTGCTTAAAGGTCAAGGATAAGTCATTCAAAATGTCATTTGGTAGTTTTGAAATGAAAAAATTGGCAAAAATTGAAGAAAACCGCAGTATTGACGAAGTTGAAGCCCAATTCAAATACATGTAGCTATTATACTGTCAGTATATAAATTACAAATTTATGTAAATGCCTTATTTTGTCTTAAATACACAGCTTATGACTGAACCATCAGCAGGCTATGTTAGCACATCTTTGGGAATAACAAAGGTACCAAAGTCTGGATCTTGATGACTTTTACGATCATCCGGATGAGCAAATCACTGAATGGACCTTTAAGCGCACGGTTCTCAGTGACATAGTTCAGGTAATATATAATATTGTGGGCATGAACAACATATAATTAAACATAAATGATATCCAGCAAAAACATAATTAATGACTCCAGTATTTGAACTTGGGACATTTGGATCAATGCTCTACCAACTGAGCTTACGAGTCAGATACTCAGATGGGAAAGCCAGAATATTGACGTTACTATCTGCAGGCTATGCCATCAGTTCAGCACCAATCCACACACGAGAAATTATATCGTCCATTAAAGACTATTGTTGTTCAGTACTCGACTTGCTTGTCGAAATAATAGAAGGTGATCCAAAGTTTATTTACTTGGCCCTTTTACAATTAACTGAAGTTAACTGAACTTTCACCTAAATTTCGAAGGTTAAAGCTTGTGAATTGTATTAGACAATGTATTCCCTATCAAAATCGTATTCACTGTAAATTATATTAAAGCGAACGTTCCATTGTGCAGACCTAAGTCGCTCAGGTTCATTGCGTCTTTATATGGTATAATAATGACTTAACCTGAGCTTGGTGGGAAAACAGAAATAAATTATACTTACATAAATTATACTATATATATTTAGTGTCAATCAACACAATTTTAGAAAATAACTGAATTATAAGCGTTTCATATCTGTTTATTAACGGCTACTACATGGAAAAGAATCACCGAATATTGTTAGAACCTACATGACTGTTTTAGTTAAGTTTAGAAAGTGTAGATTTTAGATATAGTCATGCAAACAGAAATTCTAAAATTATTGAAATTTCTACACAGTTAGCTTTCGTCTCCACAAGCGTATAGAAATGATTAATATCAAAATGGGTGCCAACAAAGGACTGCGCCCATATTTTATGTAATGCACGTTCGTTATAGGTTTTGTCTTTCTTCTTCTTCTTCTTCTTCTTCTTCTTCTTCTTCTTCTTCTTCTTCTTCTTCTTCTTCTTCTTCTTCTTCTTCTTCTTCTTCTTCTTCTTCTTCACTGGTCACAAATTCTTGATAAACGATCTCATATTTCGTGACTGGAGTAAGGCCTTTGATAAGGTCAGTCATTCTATTCTTTTAAGGAAGCTTCAGCTGTATGGCATGTGCGGTACGCTTAATGGCACTGGATCTCCTCTTTTCTTTTAGATCGTTACCAGTGTGTTCAGTTCAGAGAGAAATCCTCTGAGTGGGTCCCTGTTGAATCGGGGGTCCCACAACGGTCTATGCTGGGTCCTCTTTTGTTTAATCTTTTTGTTTTAGATCTTCTAAATTTTGTTCAATCTCCTCTTCCACAATATGCAGATGACACGCTCCTGTATAGGCCTCTATGCTGAGGAATCCTGTCTCCTTCGATGTGATCTCTGTTTTGCTGTTTTGTATTTGCAGAGTTTTTAGGTTTAGCCACTTAGAAAGTAACTTACCAACCAGCATTCTGGTCATAAAATGCTTCACGCATGCGCAAGTTTCATCGGTAGCAACACGTTATCTCGTAAACATCATCGGTTTAGTTATATTGTGCTTAAACTCTTTTGATGCAATATGGAGGATTGATAATTAACTGATAAGGGCAAGTAATTTGAAATAGTAAGTATATAAACCAACAATATATTTTTTATTTACAATCATCGAAGTATCTTTAACATTACATGTACTTTTTAAGGATTTTGTGTTCCAAAGTTCGTGTTTGGTTTGGTTAAGGACCGGGGTATTCATTTATAAAAAATATTATTTAGCCTTTTACTAGTTCAGTGTTGATGAAGCAACGTATTTCTATAAACCTTGTCATGTTTATTTATTTTTTTGATATTTTCTAGATTATGCTGTCAATGAAGAAAGAATCTTTTACTTTTTTTGGGTGCGAGAAGAATTTAATATTTTCATCCTCTTCCATGTAATCCTAAAAATTTACAAGCTGGATTGAAGTACCAGGTCTTCACACGCTTCTTCGCTTTAGCTAATTAGCATGAAAATGGTCAAATCTTGCCCAAAGTGTATCGATATTGGGTTAAGAGATTTATGCTGGGTTACGGGAATGTCTGTTGGGTTGAGGGTGGTCATGGTGGGTTAAGAGGTGTCAGGTTAGATTAAGGGTTAGCAGGGTGGGTTGGGGGGGGTCAAGGTAGGTTAAGAAGTGTCAGGGGTTAGATTAAGGGTTAGCAGGGTTGGGGGGGTCATGGTAGGTTAAGAAGTGCAAGGGTAGATTAAGGGTTAACAGGGTGGGATGGGGGTCAGGGTAGGTTAAGAAGTGCCAGGGTAGATTAAGGGTTAGCAGGGTGGGTGGGTGGGGGATCATGGTAGGCTAAGAAGTGCCAGGTAGATTAAGGGTTAACAGGGTGGGTTGGGGGGGGTCAGGGTAACTTAAAGTGCCAGGGTAGATTAAGGGGTAACAGGGTGGGGGGGGGGGTCATGGTAGGTTAAGAAGTGCCAGGGTAAATTAAGGGGTAACAGGGTATGGTAGGTTAAGAAGTGCCAGGGTAGATTAAGTGGTAACAGGGTGGGTTTAGGTGGTTAAGGGGGGTCGGGGTGGGTTATAAGGGGTGTTAGGGTGGAAGTCACAGGTATTTGTGTTTCTCAAACACAGCTCTTCTTGTTACATAATTGCATTTATTGCAAACTCATGGTGCAATCTTTACTTGATTTATTCTGCATTATTTGTACTTTCAGTTATTAAACCATGTACAACGTAAAGAACCGGTACAACGTTGTACTGATAATGCAACTGATGTGCATAGTACAAGGTAAGAAGACTTACACATACCCCCACCACCCTATACACACACACCCCTACACCCCCAGTCTACACCCTCCCCATCCTAAAAGCCCAAAGCAAGCACATGCCTCTTTGTGGCTATACTAAGCACAGTATCGTTTTCGCATGTATATCCACGTTGTTACAAATGATATTTATATTCCTTTATAGATAAAATTTAAATAAATTTGATAAAAATTATAATCTTGAAAGTGTTTCAGAATTATCAATAACAGTTTATGAATAACAGTTGTTATTGTTGTTGTTTTTCTACTAAATTCATATTGGAACAAAAGCTGTCAACAAGAAATGCTTCAACCTTAAAGGAGCATTTCGTGATCCCTGCATCCCCTTTTTATGACATTTGTCAGTACATATACACGAAAAATGCTTATTCCCAAAATTTCAGTTGATTCAGATTTTGTGTTATACTTTGCGATTTATGCACGAATGTGTATTACACTGCTCCACATGCCACTGTATTGTATTATCGTCTTGGTTATTCATAACGTAATGCAAATTTGACGTTTTTTTTGCTACACGAATTAATCTGCAAGAAATGTTTGTACATTATGTAACCAGAGGTTTCCAGTGGTATAAAATTCTCAACTTCGTTTGAGAAAGTGGGGAATGAGACTGTACATCACGAAATGGCCCTTTAAGGGGGTACTACACCCCTGTGGTAAATTTCTGACTATTTATGCATTTTTCTCAAAAAATAATAACACACTGGTAACAAAAGTTATGTATATTATTGGGGCAAGGAATCCAATTAATATACTGGAATTTCAGTGACCCAAGGCAAGCGGTTCGTTATTTATGATAAGAAACAAGGTACCGCCAGGATGTACCTCATTGTTACCAGTGTGTTAGTTTTTGAGAAAAATGCAAAAATAGAGGGGTGTAGTACCCCCTTAACGGAATTGTTATTAGCGTAATGAGAAATGACTTATGTTCAACTTATTTACCAGTGTATTGTGCTTGTTCTTGTTCACGTAGCGTGGCTCCATTAGTGAAATTGGTTTTTGTTAGTTTATTTTATTATTACGAATATTCTGGTAGTCAAGGTGATGTTGTTACTAACTCATGAGTACACGACATCCTAATAATTCAATTATTATTATTGTTATAGCACTGTGAATTGTTATTAGGAAATTGGAAAAAACTGACATGCTGCATTGCAACACGCCAATATAGATGATATACAGTATAGCCAAAAAATTAAGGTACCAGTTGTATTCACCCCTGTATATCCTAAATAAAGAAAAAGGTGTCAAAATTTTAAAAAGCAGCCAATACCTGTACTCTTTAGCTCTGATTTAAGACCTCATTTGTTGAAATTGGTTAAGAATTAAAGAAACGGTAGTCTAAAACCTAATAAAGAAATTCAATCAAAAGTTGCACTTTTGTGTTCTAATCAAAGAAAGCACGACGCCAGTTTTAACGTGTTAATCAATGGAAGCACGGTGATGGTTCTCTTGTTCGTGAACGCTTTGTGTGCAAATCAATAGGGTGCTCAATGGAGCAAACTGCAACTTTGAAATTGGCATCTTCCTTGGGTTTTTGGATCGTCATATCTTTATTTCTTGAACAATTTCAACAAATGAGGTCTTAAATTCGAGCTAAAAAATACAGCTATTGGCTGCTGGTTCCAATTATGACATATCTGTCTTTGTTTAGGATATACAAGGGGTGAACATAACTGGTACCTTAATTGGCTTTTTTTTTTTGGCTTACTGTAGGCTATAGCATGTATAGAATAATTGTCTAAAATACAAAACAACAACAACAACAGGTATTTTTGTCCAAGTAATATATTTATTTTCTATAATTTTTTATGACAATTAGTTGTAAATGCATTGAACATGTTGTACAACATTTATAATACCTGTAGTTTAAGAACAAGACATTCATACACTCCTATATCAAAGCAGCCAATCAGAAAAGCTGTTAGAAAAGTACGAAACATGCATTGATTGTGTATATTGTGCACTCCGCGTATTACCCGCAGTGTTTCGCGCGCATTCGTGTCGCGTAGGATTGATTCATTTTTCGAGCGGGTTGATGCATTTAAATTTGGTTCTATTTTCCAACATTTTTAGTGATAATTTGTTTTTAAAAAAAGTAAAAATCACGTGTTTTTTCTTCTCGTGAATGAAATAGATTAATAAACTTGTATTACTTATTGTCGATAAATTAGACAAAATAATGCACTTGCGCTGATGTTGATGCGTCTAATGCACTCCCCCCTTCGGGGCTCGTGCATTAGACGCATCAACATCAGCGCGCGTGCATTATTTTGTCTAATTTCTCTCCCAATAAATATTACGCGTTCATAAACCTATAAGTATTGCATTATCTGTCATTATCAAGTAACAATTTATCCAATTGATAAAAAATTTTTAAAATACATTAAAAGACTAGACTTCTCCGTAGTCCACTTGCCCATTTTGCATACTCTGGCTATTACATTTAAGCATAAAACGCTGTTTTGTATTAATGTGTGTGCAATTGATATATTTTCACATCTGATATTTTCAGTCACCATACTCCCTCTGTTAGCTTCCCATCGCGATCAATAAACTGGTAGATTCCAAAATCAGAATTGTTTAGTATTGAAGTGAGCCATTATAATTATGCAAGATATGTCGCATTCAATATATTTTATTGTCACTAAAAATCTAATTATATAAACTCTTTATGACCATTTTATCATTGAACACTTTAATTTTAACATGTTTAATAAACGTTAAAAAGTGAGCTGTTGTAAACTTTTGAGACCTTATTTAAAGTGATTACCAACAGTTTACACCCCTGTTGGTAATCACTTTAACCTCCCCAACCACTCCATCTCCGACATGATCCTACAGGGCATTGAGTCTTTAGGTAACCGCCCCGACACCGTCCGTGCCAGCAGGGAGAAATTCTGGATGAAGCGCCTTCGTACCATCCAGCCACACGGTCTCAACATCCAAGAGGGAAACGACTAACTTGTTTTTCATCATCATAATATTTTGCCCCCCCCCCTCATTTTTTCCCCCAATTATTTTTTATATAATTTTTTTAAAAATATTTTTCCTCCACTTTATTATTTTAGTTTTTATTTCCTATTTACATCTATCATTTTGTAATATGTTTATGTAGTTGCCATTCATTTTCATATTTCTATTCAGCCCATTGTCTTCATTCATATCCTTATCCCTCTTACTTCCATTCATGACATCCCACTTCCTGCCCCTATTGATATTTCCCAAGTAACACTTATGTCTTCTATTGTCTTGCTAATTTCCTTTTCCTTTATGTCCATGTCCCTATATATATGCATGTTTGTGTGTTGTTTTGTCACTCTGCCTTTGATAAAGATCCTGCTAGGATCGAAAGCTCAGGCCCCTAAAACTTTGAAATGTTTAATAAACATTAGTATATTAAATTTTGAGTTCAACGGAACGCGTTCATCATGATAACATATTTTTATCAAAATTCGACTGTGGCATAGTCTATTAAGGCAGCTGTGTACTCTCAGACATGCATGTAGTAAAAGTGCCATAACTTTGTAATTATTCACGCAAGATATATAAAAGTATACATTTTTATAAAGGCAATACATCAATGAATCTTAATATAAATACAGATTTGGTGCAAAAACAACAATTTTGAAGAAAATCACAAAAAAGTGAGTTTTTGACCATTTTTGTTCGGTACATCATAACAAAAAAACAATCTTTCCAAAAATTTTCGTTTTGGTTTTTTCTTAATCTTGAGACACCATTCGAAAAACCATTTTTTTAGTTTTTTGATATTGGCCTTATTTTTTGAGATATTGATCATATAAGGCATCAAAATGAACTTTTTAAAATTCACAAACGCCTATTTGCACAAAATGATGCCTAAAATCGGAAATAGACCAAAATATAAAAAAATGAGAAAACCGTTTCTTAAGTCGATCATGCTTTTTATGATGAGCATAATTGCTTACCTATAGAAGCTGTACTTATTGAGTTATCGTGTACCTAAATCGTCATTTTAACGAGAAAATGAACATTGAAATAAAGGCCGTTGAAGTTTAAAGAGAATGCGGCAGTTCTCGTTTTTCTACCTTACATTACGTGAACATCGGGTAAATCCACAGCCCCTTGAGAAGTTTGGGGGAACTTTATTCATATCTTGATGTTTAAATCGAGGGAAAAAACTTGAAAAAATTCACATTTTATCAGCTAAAACGGAGCCATTTGACCGCTAGGTTTTTATGAAATCAGTGCTTCCATAAGATGCGCCGCGCATACAGATAAGCGTTGCGTATGCGTAGTGTGTCTGTACGTTAACAAATTGCGCGTCTACAAAACGCGATGCATTGTTGCGCGTGTATACCCCGATGGTACAACAAAGATTTTCTTTCCTTTTAAATTGTGGAAATAGTGAAATAAAATCCATAAAATAGAGCAGTTGGGGTTAACAAATCTGGATTTTCTTTCCTTGTATTTATAAAAAACATAACAAAGTAAATACATTTCAAAAAAGCTCAATTTCGCGAAAGAAACAATGTCTAGAGTACACAGCCGCGTTAAAAGACATGAGTCGACTCATTGTTTCCCCTTCATTATTCATTATAAAGTTTTCATTATTTGACATACTCTCATACACACGTCACTGGTACTAAACAGCTGTATTACTGCATAAAACATCTTCAGAAGCATCTTATCTTTGCAAAATTATTAAATTTTGTTCGACATATTACTTACTCTGTGAGCACCAAGGAACATGGTAATGGATTGCTTAATATTCGGTATTAACGATACGAGGGGTATCCAATAAGTTTCCGCAACCATTGTGTATTGCGTGACACAAGTAACATTTATTTACAATATTAAAGGGGCATTGAGAGATATCGCGCACAGAACGCCCTCAATTTCGGTCAAACTAGCTCAAAGTCTGGTTTTTTACATATACGTAATGGTTATACATATACAAATCTTAATCTGAAATAGTTAAGCGAAATTCGGCGTCTTTCGGGTAAAATTTCATGATTTTCTAATATTTTGTATAGATCTATACATAAAATTCCCGTTGATTTTAGGTTAATGCGTGCATTGCATCATGGGAATGAGCCATAACATTTACGTTACGTTGTTGATGTTGATGTTGGCAGATGATGAGTTGGCGAGCGAGTGAAACAGTGTTGTTGTACATGGTGCGATACACCCAGGACGATATGTAACTATTCGTTTCTTTAGCTTCAAGGGTCAGTTTGCTTGCGCTTCAGTTTAGTCATCCTCAGGAACCAACTGAAGTTGGAAAACTTTACATTTCAACCGTTGCGTGTGATGACGATGTATGTACTGTGTTCAGTCTGAGACGAATATACCGGTACCTACGCACGAGTGCAGAATTCGACAGCATGCACTTCTTCTATCTGTTCAGCAACTGGATGCATGTTCAATATGCATTGCAATTTCATTATTTGCAACATCAACTACTAGTACCATGTATGTATAATGTAGCCGATCCTGTGTAAGTGAGGACGCGATAAACATTCTGATGAGCCTAATGGTGAAGTACATCAATACTAGACTAGTCAGTGCTATAACTATTGCACATGAATTAGTAGTGATCAAAGCATTACTTCACATGCTGGGCAAATAGGCGCAAATGCATGAATGGGGTGCAAATGTACATGATAAAAACATGAAAAGGGGGGAACATCATGGAAAATCAACGGAGCATTCAAGAATGATTGACTCGAGTCTAACTCTAGCTTCCATGGCATGGGATGGCGATAAACTGGAAATGACTTGATGGCAGCTGCCAGCCATGCCAGCAGGGACTCAATTCAAGAAGAAATGCCATCGCATGATCGATAGCTCTTTTTTTTGCGATGTGACCCGGGATGTGACACCTGATATGAGACCTTTGACTGACATTCAAAGTTGATGAAATGTCATCGTATTGTTATGTAGTTGATCATGTACTGCATACAACAAGTAGTAAATGGTGTTCATTAAGGTGGTACTACACACCCTGATAAATTTTGTGACTAATTTTGCATTTTCTCAAAAAATAGCTATGCATTGGTATCAAAAAATAGCTATGCAGCCATTGGTAACAAAAGTTATGTATATCATAGGGGCAAGGAATCCAATTACTTCATTGAAATTTCAGTGATTCAAGACAAGTGGTTCAGTTACATTAAGAAATTAGGTACATTCTAGCGGTACCTCTTTTCTTATCATAAATGACGTACCGTTTGTCTAGAGTCACTGAAATAATTATTCCAGTGTAGTAACTGGATTCCTTGCCCCTATAATATACATAAATTTTGTTACCAGTGTCAGTGTGTTATTATTTTTTGAGAAAAATAGTCACAAATTTATCTAGGGGTGTAGTACCACCTTAAGCCATGGATTTTCAGGTAATAAATTTGTGCCCGAGTACCCGACTCATTTTTCGGGCTGGTAATATGGTACCCCACAATTTTTAACAAATATTTTATTCCTTTTTCGGTTGTCTCTGGACCTACACATAGAGCTATTTTTATAAATGCTAGGATCATTCATGGTCGACTTACAAAAAAAGGTTTATGTTTTTAATATACAAATTGATAATTTGTATTCATGTTCCATTGTTCATACTCTGTTAAGAGTATTTTACACCTCACGTGTAATTTGTGACCATTTTTGCATTTTTCTCAAAAATAATAACACACTGGTAACAAAAGTTATGTATATTATTGGGGCAAGGAATCCAATTACTACACTGAAATTTAATTGACTCAAGACCGGGCTCAAGACAAGTGGTTCAGTATATATGATCGGATATGAGGTACATCCTAGCAGTACCTCATTTCTTATCCTAAATAACGAACATTGTCTTGTGTCACTGAAATTCCAGTGTAGGAACTGGATTCATTGCCCTATATTATACATTAACTTTTTTTACCAGTGTGTTATAAGTTTTGAGAAAAGCAAAAATAGTCACAATTTACCACAGGGTGTAGTACCCCTTAATGATTTCAAAATGCATTGAATTTGTATATATATATATTGAAATCGAGTACCGGTATAACATGAACACAAATATCACTTTGCATTAAAAAACACAACAACCATGAATGATCCCAGCATATAGCTCTAGGTCCAGGGACACACTCCAATACTGGAAAAATATTTTTTGTTGAAATTTCGGTACCTGGGCAGGGAATTTCCTGCCCGGTAATGTAATCTTGAGGCGGAACCCGTGAGCAGTGTTCATAAGCATAAAGTTTTAAATTATGAAAAATTTAACATAAGTTATTATTTGTAGGCCTATTCATGTCATTAGTCTATTGACATATTTCAAAATGGATACAAATCCAATGCATTTTGAAGTGCCAATTATAACTTTGCATATTGAAAACACAAAATGTAACTTTTTAATTTTTTTGAAAAGTCAACCATGGCTGATCCTAGCATTTAGCTCTTTGGTCCAGGGACACTCCAAATCCAAAAATAAAATCCAATTTTTGGACAATTTGTGGAATTTGTCAAAAAACTAGGGGTGGAACTTTACTCAAACATGGGACTTTACTATACTATACTATACTATACTATACTATACTATAATACTATACCCATGTTCTGGGAAAAGTGAGGTGTTTTTGTATAATTATTGTAATTTACAATGTTATATATTAAAAGAAAAGGAGCAGAATAAAATAAAAGAGTAATTAAATTTATTTCCATAAAAGACTTCAATTTCTTCAATACTGTGTCCACTTTCCATGTTCTTATATGTTTGTAGCTGTACCAGTGGTTTGATCCTGGATCATCAACACATAGTGTTCATACAGTACATGGCCCATTCACTCTGTGAGTGGTCCAAGAGAGAAATTATTTTTGGCATACACATGCCCTGTGTCTTACATGTAGTTGTATGCATTGACTGACTGGCTATATAATATGGGGATATTATATAGTGTGCATTCAGTGAAGGGCCTGTGGGGTTATTTTCTTTGGAAAGGAATGGGGGGGGCTATCAGTGACCAGATTGCATTGTTTTTTGTCACCTACATGTATCTGAAGTAAACAAGGTTTTTAAGCATTGGATAGGTTGGAGGGCCATGATGATACCTCATTTACAATCTTTTTCATTTTTCAATTTCAATTGTAAAAAACCCTCCATGTTCCACACATTTAGTGGAAAACAATTTGACCCCTTTAGTAGCCTATGCCAAACCTATCATTATTTTTCAATTTCAATTGTAAAAAACCCTCCATGTTCCACACATTTAGTGGAAAACAATTTGACCCCTTTAGTAGCCTATGCCAAACCTATCATGATCCTCCACTTATTTGGGACCCCTCCTAAGAACTGGCAGCACCCTGATGACATTGTTGAGTTCAAAAAGCTTACCCAAGCACTGAATACCAGTATGAATGTTGAGTCCACCCCAGACCCCAGTTATAACAAGTCACCAAAAATTCAGGGCAAGTCAATTCATTTCAAGTCACTTGATATCACAAGTGGTTGAAGCGTAAATGTAAAAAGCAAAAGTCAGAAGTGTAAAAAGCATGTCAGAATTTTAGAAAATTATATTTGCAAGTGATTTATGGATACTTTTGTGTGTGGGTATGCACTTGTGTTTCTAGGTGTTTGTGCTTTGTGAAATTGTTTAACCCATAAATGCAATTTGTATAAGTTGAAACAAAATTCTGACTTAGTTTACACTTCTGGCTTTTGATTGTGTTTATTGGTTAGGGTTAGGATGTGGGTTTGAATACAGTATCTGTGGTTTGCATAAAGGGTCAATGTGTTACTATGATCCTGATTGGATTTTCTCAAGGGTTTTCTGATATCGTATGACCCCGCATTAGGGAGCTGTCACTTTCTTCGGAAGGGGGTCCCAAATATACGGGGGGGACAAAGAAAATAAGGGGTCATAAAATGTTTGATGACCAAAATGTAGGAAGTTGCAAGATGTCCACAGATAGTGTATTTATGTTATTCAAAAGACAGATTTCAATACAATTTTAGCCTGCCGGGGGTAAGGTGTATTGGTGGTGGACTGTGGTGGTGGGGAGGGGGTGTTTGGGTCATAAAATTGTTGTCGAAATAAGGAGGTCGAAATTTTATTGATGCTGACTTTTTGTAAATTTGGGACTGGGGGGGCAAGGGGGTATTTCTCTTGCCCCCCCATTTTTTAGGCAACTTGACTCCCCCCAAAAAAAAAATCACACACATTTCCAATTTTTGCTGCAACTTTTTGCTACAAAATTGGTTTATCCCCCCCCCCCCCTGAAATTCACTTCCCCAAGTCCCCCTCCCGAAAAAAATCCTGGGTCTGCCACTGATTACACGTAATCGTCATGCACTGAGGGAAATTGTATACATAAGCTTACTGGAATACTTCCTTTACATGTACGTGCATGGTTCTTCATGTATAAGCTGTTCTTATTTGAATTTTATAGTGGGAAATTAAACACGATAGTGGACAATATATTGACGGGATATATTGACATGAAATCATTTATCTTTTCAAAAGAAAATGAATATAATTAGTACGGCGTAATTTGCTGTTTACATAGTTTGTACACATGTCCATGTGCCCGATCTACGGTCAATTGTTTACGTATCGCGAGTTGTCACCACAGCTGTCAAATCGTTACCGAATTGCCTTGGTTCAATCCCATAATGCAACGCGAGTGCAAAACTCAAGATCTAGGCACGCTAAACGAAACGCTCATAAAATGTCGTTTATTTTACTATTTACTGTTTTTTTCTTGAAATTACCACTGTGGTAGGTTTTTCTGGATCCCTTTTATCAATATAAAGTGAAATGTTCTCATTCAATTTTCCTGCGAAATCTCTCACTGCCCCTTTAACAACTATTTACCTTTATCTTTCAAAACACACAACAGTTACTATTAGAGTACCTTGAATTACATACATTGCCTCATTTGCATAAAGTCATTGCTATATATACACTAATATTGACAACATTGGCGGGAAATTTGAATTGCAGTTAAGGAAAGTGTAATAAAAAGAAGAAGAAGAAGAAGCGCACACAAGGTAGACACAGTAATCAAAATTACCTCCAAAATGAAACAATGATTATTGGTATTGTGTGTTGTGTGAGATAATAGTAAGGACAATAGAAATTGTTGCAATAAGAAGATGCAAAAGAAACAAAATGTGCAAACATGTATTTCTGTTCATTAGAAACATTTATTACATTGATATTTTTGTATCATCATGGTGTATTTTAGTTGAAAAATCCCTATTTGGCGGTTATTTTTGACGCCATCTTGAAAATTTACTTAGTCCTTAGTCCAAATTTCTTATCCAACTTTTAAGGTCTTGGCTTAATATATAACATGAAAATGCATGGTAAGTCTTTGAGAGAATCATGTACACGAACTCCCCCCAAGAGCCTGGAGTAGATTAACAATTTATATAATTTATTCCTTAGAAAATTATTCCATTAAAATCCATTGAAATATTGAAAGATTTGGCGCAAATTTTGGTCCGTTCGAGAACGGGAACCAATGATGATCTGTGATGTGCAAAATGAATTGCTTTCTTCTAGAAATGTGATGATTGATGTCAGTGTTACCTAAAAACTTTCAAATTAACTCTCCGTTTAAAACTTTTTTGTATTGTCCACTGTCAGAAAGCCAATCTCATGTTCGCGCACACGGCGGTCAAGTTGTTCAAGGAAAAGATACAAACATTGCGTGGCGATGGACTCTGTCTCCTAAAGATCCATGTCGTTCTACAAGCGTGAGGATTGGGGGTTCTAAATTAGACACCCCGGTGTTAGTTGACAACTCATTGGTTGGTAGCAACGACTTGAATTGCATTGGTAAGTAGTTTATTTTGAAACTAAACTGGATCCGAGTTACGTTTGTCACGCTGAGGATCAAAAAAGAATCGCAAGAGTTGTAGCTTTGAGGAGCCAAATTTGTTTGACCTTTTGATCGATCACCGAGGCTTGGCCGATCCTTATTATTTATAAAATCAATTAAGTGACTTTTGCTAATTGTGATTAGATATGAATCAATTTGTGCAAGTAATGATATTGATACAAATTTACCATTAATTCTGACTAATTAGTTGATATTTCATTAAGAACAAGCATTAAAAGCAGCATCGACGGTCGATCCAAAGATCAATGAAATTTGATTCTTAGGCAACGGAGTCAAATTAGTTCGATCTTTCGATCAGCCCTCGATGCTTAGTCGAGTCTTATTATCTATGGAATATCAATATAATGACATGAATGTTATTAATTGTGAAAACATCTTTGTATAATGTATTGTCCAATACAGTTTTGCTATTATTATGATTAATTAGTTGATTGATAACAAGCATCGATGGTCGATCCCGAGAACAAAGGAAGAAAGCAAAAAGAAAGATAGATAGAAATAAAATTAAAATATAAAAAGGAAAAAGATAGAAATATAAGAAAGAAAGAAAAAAAGAAAGAAAGAATGAATGAAACCATTAAATTAAACAATTAATCAATCAATCAATCAATGTACATACAAATTGTTGAAACGTCGTGTAATATTTATCCAAAATTGGGACAGCTATAAACAACAAAAGGTATATGGGACAATTCAACTGCGGCTCAAATATTGGATAAAAACAAATCATTGGAAATATTACATAAAAACAACCAGTTGATGAGTTTGTTCATAGTTGACCTAGAAATGAAAAATCCAATTGAAATCAATACACCTAGTCACGTCATGCATGTCAGACATGATCTTCCGCACAAAGAGTGTAAATTTCTAATGGAGTTACCTGAATGAGTATGTCATTCATATGGGGTGTATGATTTCAAATGGAAAACCTCAATTATCTAGCATTTTACATAGTACTCATTTTTAACTTTATACCAGATAATGAAGCACCAGCATTTGAGCATTGTCCTGCAAGTCTGATAACAAGAAACACGGACCCAGGCCAACCCACTGCCATGATTAACTGGGGCAACCCTATTGCCATTGATAATTCGGATGGAATTCCCACCATTACGTGTAATTACAAATCAGGAGCAAACTTTACCATTGGGGAGACAGCAGTTAATTGTGTAGCAGTTGATGCAAGCGGGAATAGCAAAGAGTGTCAATTCAGAGTTAGAGTTACGGGTAAGAATGCTGATAATAACAAAATGGGCATGACCAAAGAGCTTTCAATAGTCATAGAGTAGCAATTATGATTAATTAGTTGATAGGTCAACAGGTCATTAAAACAAACATCGAAAAACAGAAAGAAAAAAGGAAGAAAGGGGGAGAGCGGGAAAAAGCAAGAAAGAAAGAAAGAACTTTTTGAAATATTATTTGGCGACAATATAACCATTTCTAAGAAAAATGTTCAAAAACAAACAGCTCAATAGATGAGTTTTTCCATAATTTGCCTAGAAAGGGGTAATTCCAAGTTAAATCCATACACCCCCTACACAGGGAGTATGAATGTCTTATAGAATTATACTTGAATGAGTGACTCAGTATAAAATCTACCCTCCCTGTGTTGGAGATTTAGGACATACGTCTATTAGGGGGTGTATGGATTTCAAATGGAAGTACCCAAATATTTTCAACTCGACTCTCTCACTAGATAATGAAGTACCCGAATTTGAGCACTGTCCCGCAAGTCTAATAACAAGAAACACGGACCCAGGCCAACCCACTGCCATGATTAACTGGGGCAACCCTATTGCCATTGATAATTCGGGTGGAATTCCCACCATTACGTGCAATTACCAATCAGGAGCAATTTTTACCATTGGAGACGCAGCAGTTAATTGTGTAGCAGTTGATGCAAGCGGGAATAGCAAAGAGTGTCAAATCAGAATTAGAGTTACGGGTAAGAATGCTGATAATAACAAAATGGTCATGACTATGACTCATTATACATCTAAATCAATCTTTCACCAATTTTTAAAACTCTTTTAAAATCGTTTCATAAAATCTTGAAAATGTCAACATGTTCCGTTAAGGTGGTACTACACCCCCTGATAAATTTTGTGATTAATTTTGCATTTTTCTCAAAAAATAAATACACACATACTCACTGAAATTCCAGTGTAGTAACTGGATTCATTGCCCCTATAATATACATAACCTTTGCTACCAGTGTGTTATTATTTTTGAATAAAATGCAAAAGAATGTAAAAGAGTGTAAGCTGCATGTAAATTTGCAACTATTATACAAAATAATACGGAACTATCACATATTTGGCTCCGATTGCGTGCTTTTAACACCAGAACGTGCAGGTGTGGCAACGAATTTCCGCCAAGGTTGCAGTTCAATGAGCAGTCAGACACCAGAGCCAAATTTGTTTGATCTTGGGATCGACCGTCGATGCTGCTTCGATCCTTGTAAATTTGTATCGGTCAGCACGGTTATTATGTGATCATTTATAATGTTTCTAACAAAACATTACATAATTTTCAATCCTAGACCTTCACAATACCAACAGCTATCACACTTATATACATATTATATTGTTTAGCTATTTTTTAATTAGATTTTCTTTTCTTTATCAAATTATTCATTATATTGCTGCCTTTTTGTGGTAATTTTTATTCTTTAAACTGTATTTGTGTGCAAATTGAGGGCGCTATTTACATACAATTTAGATTTAATTTTCCTTGCTCGGTGTTTTTATGTTTTATTGTCATTATACAATTATCTAACCATTGTATTGATACAAACAAGATTTAAGATAAATAGCGCCATCAGTGTTCAACTTTGCTCAAAGATGAATACAGTTCTACATGCCATCAAACAACCGTAGTCAGTACATAACATAAAAGGATAAATGTGATCATAATAGGCAATAGTTTCTTAATATTGATATTTTATAATATCGACCAAGTATCGATGGTCGATCAAAATAGCAAATGACGTTGACTCTATTGCCTTATGTATCCAATACTAAAGTTATGTAGTCATATGCAACGAAATTTCTCAGAGTCAACTTTACTTAAAGCCATATTATAACATTTGCTGTGGAAGACGCCCTCACTGAATTTTTAAAATTCCTTTTTTTACACGATTAGCCTAAATTGTACTTTATTAAACCAATATACCCTGCAAAAATCAAGACTCTAGGTGCTGTAGTTTTGTCAAAATCCGAGATTTTGAATAAAACGCCGGAACCGGCGCTTTATTATTACGATGGAATTATTAGTCGAACGCATACACGATGTCAATAACACACAGTACGTAGGCTCAAAAATAAAAGGGATATATCTGACAGTAAAAGCTAACATTTTATGGCAAAGAAATGCTAATCTATTTTGTTTGAAAATGTTAAAATATGGCTTTAACTCTGCAACAAGTCAAATTAATGAATATAATTAACATTATATTTTAGATAATTGCCTAAAAGCAAAGACACGGCCAATCAACGTTTAACAACATTTAGGTTTTCTATTTATGCAGACGTAGAACCACCTGTGGTTACGTCATGTCCTGCAAACCAAGAAATGGTGACTGTCCCAGGTCAAATCACCGCTATAGCTGTATACCAGACTCCAACTTCTACCGATAACTCTGGTGACGCGTTGAACGTAACGTGTAATCCACCATCTGATTCGGAGATTCCCATTGGACAAACAAAGGTCACGTGTGTAGTACAAGACCGCAGTGGGAATAACGGAACTTGTGACTTTCATATCGATGTAATATTAAAAGGCATGTATAATTGATTACTCAATGTTGTATATAGGCTTTAGATAATGGACTTAGTTTTGTGCAATGTAGTTATATTGATTTTTTCTGAAGTAAATCGCCCATTGTAGCTTGCTGCATACAGATAGGCCTAATCACAAAGTAAACATGACCATGACCTGCCTACCTAGCTTTGATTAACCAATCAGTTATGTGTATTGTCAGCATGTGATGGCTATAAGCCAATTGCAAACATGTTTATAAAAAAGGCTAAACATTTCCTACACTAAAGAGACTCACTGCCATGCAGATTTAAGGGTTAATTTGGTCCTTGTCTTGTACTATGTGGAACAGGATTAGATATAAGGCATACAAACTAGGGTATGAGATATTAGGAATTATTTCCTAGCCTCTTAACCACTGGGTTGGTGGGCTACAATACCTATTCAAGACACAGGATAACGGATATGTTAGGGATAAACTGTGCATATGAGATGTGGGGGCAAGTGGCATCATTTCACTGCCGTGGAAAAACTTTTTGACTGGGGTACCACCTGCCTCGGAGAGTAAATTTCATTATTGTACATCAATCAGCATGATTAACTGCACGTGTCACGTGGTTTTCAAGGCAGTCTGACATTCCACACGAACAAACCATTAAAAACAAAAATTCCCAGCAAACACAAAAACGTTTTAAAAACGTTTTGGATAAGTTATATTTTGGCTTTTGGTTTAGGTAAAAACGTGTTAATAACATTAAAATGTCGGGTTATATAAAGGTCATGAAAACGTTTTAAAACGTTTTGTATGAAAACACACTACAACAATATTTTTACAATGATTTCAAAATTTTATTCTAAACTATTTTTGCAAACATATTTTGCCAAATATTTTGTCAACACTTGAATAACATTATGTTAAAATATTTGAACCCAGCAAACACAGAAATGTTCTTAAAATGTGTTTTTCAAAACGTTTTAGTAACATTTAAATGTCGGGTTATATAAAGTTCAAAAAACGTTTTTAAAACGTTATTGCAAATATTTTGGGCAAACATTTTTCGCAAAATATTTTTTCAACCCCAAATAACATTCTGTTTAGAATGTTTTGTATCTAGTTTTCAAAAATGTTTTTGGAATGATATTAAAACGTTTTATACCATTTATATAACCCGACATTTAAACGTTTTTTGTAAAACATTTTGTTTTTGCTGGGCAGTAATTATCAAAAAAATGTTTTTTAATGTTATGAAAACGTTTTATACGCTCAATATACCCTGTATATAACCCGACATTTAAACGTTTTCGGACAACCTTTTGTAACCTTTTGTGAATGATGTCGAAAACGTTTTGTGTTTGCTGGGTTGCTACAACACGGCGCTCTATGGGAGGAAATTTCATAAAATTACGTTTTTCTCCCCACCCCCCCAAAAAAAAAAAAAAAAGGAACAGTCTGTGTTTACTGGGTTACGCACCCATATCGACGTAAATTATGTATTTCACTTCAGGCGAATGCTACTCTGACGTCATTGCCAGAGACTACCGTGGTGTAGTATCAACCACTAAAACTGGCAGAACATGTCAAAAGTGGACATTACAGGAGCCACACGAGCACACAAAAAAAGAAGAAAACTTCCCAGGAACTGGCCTAGGAGATCACAACTACTGCAGAAACCCTGATAATGAACTGGGAGGAGCTTGGTGCTACACCACTGACGCAGGATTACGTTGGGACTATTGTGACATTGGTGATTCTCGAACTTGTGACAGTAAGTGTCATACGTAGGAATTTTCACAAGTGTATCAAAGGTGACACTTGTCATACGATTTTACCGTGTATCAAATCTTATTGATTTTGAAGTCACCTACAAAATATACATTTGCTCTCATTTCTAGTACATTCCAATATGCCGAGTTTGAAGAAGCTACCATTTACAGGAGAGGGGGGGGGGGTAGAACGTATTGAATGACCCTCGTATGAGATTTCACACCACCAAATAGAATTATATGGTTGTGCGCCCTTAATTTCACTTATAAGAACGTTTTATTAACGTTTTAATAACATTAAAATGTCGGGTTATATAAAGGTCATGAAAACGTTTTAAAACGTTTTGTATGAAAACACACTACAACAATATTTTTACAATGATTTCAAAATTTTATTCTAAACTATTTTTGCAAACATTTTTTGCCAAATATTTTGTCAACACTTGAATAACATTATGTTAAAATATTTGAACCCAGCAAACACAGAAATGTTCTTAAAATGTGTTGGCAAAACGTTTTAGTAACATTTAAATGTCGGGTTATATAAAGTTCAAAAAAACGTTTTTAAAACGTTATTGCAAATATTTTGGGCAAACATTTTTCGCAAAATATTTTTTCAACCCCCAAATAACATTCTGTTTCGAATGTTTTGTATCTAGTTTTCAAAAATGTTTTTGGAATGATATTAAAACGTTTTATACCATTTATATAACCCGACATTTAAACGTTTTTTGTAAAACATTTTGTTTTTGCTGGGCAGTAATTATCAAAAAATGTTTTTTAATGTTATGAAAACGTTTTATACGCTCAATATACCATGTATATAACCCGACATTTAAACGTTTTCGGACAACCTTTTGTAACCTTTTGCGAATGATGTCGAAAACGTTTTGTGTTTGCTGGGATGCTACAACACGGCGCTCTATGGGAGGAAATTTCATAAAATTACGTTTTTCTCCCACCCCACCCCCCCCCAAAAAAAAAAAAAGGAACAGTCTGTGTTTACTGGGTTACGCACCCATATCGACGTAAATTATGTATGTCACTTCAGGCGAATGCTACTCTGACGTCATTGCCAGAGACTACCGTGGTGTAGTATCAACCACTAAAACTGGCAGAACATGTCAAAAGTGGACATTACAGGAGCCACATGAGCACACAAAAACAGAAAACTTCCCAGGAACTGGCCTAGGAGATCACAACTACTGCAGAAACCCTGATAATGAACTGGGAGGAGCTTGGTGCTACACCACTGATGTAGGATTACGTTGGGACTATTGTGACATTGGTGATTCTCGAACTTGTGACAGTAAGTATCATACGTAGGAATTTTCACAAGTGTATCAAAGGTCACACTTGCCATGCGATTTCACCGTTTCCGGTGTATCAAATCTTATTGATTTTGAAGTCACCTACAAAATATACATTTGCTCTCATTTCTAGTACATTCCAATATGCCGAGTTTGAAGAAGGTACCATTTACAGGAGAGAGAGAGAGAGAGAGAGAAAGAGAGGGGGGGGTAGAACGTATTGAATGACCCGGGGGGACACTTCAATTTGAAATGGATATAGGTGTAGGACTGGTACTTTCGCACAAAGGGGCATTCGGTGAGAGCAAAATGTAAAAAATATGGGGTCATTGGGTGAGAACATGACATTTTTTTAAAATGGAATCCTGGGGTGAGAGCCGAAACAGCGCAACAGAAACCTCGAAAATCGAATTTCTAGTTCTAAATGGCTTCAAATTTCTTTGTTTTATCAAAACAAGTGACAAAATCAGTGATAAATGAAAGTTGCTGTTAAAATTGAACAAGGGTCTTCGGGTGACAGAACATGTGTTCGTAAAAAAATATGAGGTCTTTGGGTGACAGTGATGTTAAAAAGGGGTCTTAACAGCCCTACATACGCGTCACCTCCAAAGTTGAGTGCCCCCCGGGGAATGACCCTCGTATGATACACTATTGTGGTTACAAACTACACGTGTATGCACCTTGACCAAGACTGATATATAGCTATTTTGGTACAAAAATAAGACATGAGGTAGAGATATGGGGGGGGGGGCCTCCGTCACTCAGAAGGCCCACTGTTCAGAAAACCCGTCATCCATAAGGTCCGCTGTTCAGAATTCTGAATAGCGGTTTATTTTCATTTAAAATGACCCGCTAACCAGAAGACCCGCTAATCAGAATATCCGTTAATCAGAAGGCCCGCAACTCAGAAAATAATTTTTGAGTAGCGGGCCTAGCCTTCTGATTTTGCAGAATCACACCCTCTATTCAGACAACCGCCACTCACTCAGAAAACCCACCAGTTCACAGGGTTAGGGTTAGAGTTAGAGTTAGGGCTAGGGTAAGGGCTAGGGCTAGGGCTAGGGTTAAGGCTAGTGTTAGGGTTAGGGTTAGGGCTAACTCAGTTCTTTCAAATGATTAAAACAGCCCACTAGTCAGAATTCTGAATAGTGGGCATTCTGAGCATGCTGAGTAGCGGATCATCTGGGTAACGGATACAGCCCGCTATAAATTCTGAGTAACGGGACTTTTACATAAAATACAACAAAAAGCCCACTATTCAGAAAGTCCTTTATTCAGAAGGCCCGCTACTCAGATAATTCTGACTAGCGGGCCTTCTGAATAATGGGTTTGCTGAATAGCTGGTCTTCTGGCTACCGCACACCGACATCGCCCGGTTAATAATTACATAAAATACAATCAGAGACACTGAAATGAATACACGGGATCGATACACGTAAATGTGCTATGCACGATTGATATTCAGACGATAAATCTTTGGATACCGGTGTAGAAAATGATGAATATCTCCCGTAAATGATTTTGTATAAAGAAACCAGATCTGGTTCCTTGCACTTGAACATATATGTTCAACGGATATTATCGTCGTTAGCGTTTTGAAAAACTAGCGTGCGTCTTGAGCTGAAAAACTGACCAAAATTCAGATTATAAATAGCGCAGCGTAGACCCCGGCGTAGACCCTCGTGGAGGTAGTCTCGGGCCAGACTGTATGTGGCTATCACGAACATACAGACGAGTGTCAGACCGACTGACACAAACTGGCTGTGTAGGAGACTATAGGCCGTCTAAAAGCAGTGACCATGGCGTATGTATGCTCGCTGACCGTACAGAGGTCAGTCACAGGCTAATGTCATTAGCCTTAGTCGGATGTCCTTCAGCCTATTATGCGTTTAAAAACTATTAAACAGGTCGGATCACAATGGCCATGCGTGGCTGTGGATTCAACCTACCATGGCATTTTCTGCCATGAAGATATCGGGGCGATGACACTGTGTACCGGGTCTTCAGAGTGACGGGCTGCACCCTAGATATATGGCTGAATTTGTTCAATCTTTGATATTTCTATTGATTTGTTTTATTTCAGACACGGATGAGTGTGCAAGCAGCCCATGCTTAAATACTGGGACCTGTGTTGATCAACATAATCAATATGAGTGTTTGTGCACTCCTGGTTGGGAAGGGGACAACTGTAACCAAAGTGAGTACAACTGGAGTATAACTCGGTTAAATTTTCTCCTTACTTGGTTTATCGGGTATATTAACCAATATAAAGTCAGATTTTAAGGTTCTAGTCATAATCCTCCTCATTATATTCCTAAAACAAACCTACTAGTAGCGCAGCTGTAAATCCAGTGCTTCCATGGTAAACTTCCGTGGCATTTTGAAAGAAAGTGTGTGTGTTTATACTACGAGCTTTACGTCATTATCCATTTATATCAAACGTCAATAATTTGACAATATGCGTCTTTTAAAGAATGACAATCATGCCATGGAATTTTTCACATTTCAAAGTTAAAGTAAGTATAATTTGAGTAGCATTACATGCAAAAATGCATGGGACGTTCAGCATCTCAGGTTTAGAATCATGCAAGAGTATCCTCTGACTCTCTTCCTCTGGAGGACAGCATCTCATGTATTTAAAATTCAAAATTTAGTGCATTATTTGAAACGTTTGACACCAAAGAATATACAAACTAGTAAAAACAATAGCGGTCAAAAACAATATTGTTCCAGGTTGCCACGCAGGTCTATAAAGAAACAATTAGCGTTGAAAAACAATAGTGATCATGACATGCTGTCGATAATTTAAGGGTACGCATTGCTTTCTTGCCCTGCAGGGCCATTATACAGTAAGCCAAAACATTAAGGTACCAGTTATGTTCAGCCCTTACATATCATAAACAAAGACAGATATGTCATAATTGAAACCAGCAGCCAATAGCTGCATCTTTTAGCTCGAATTTAAGACCTCATTTGTTGAAATTGTTCAAGAAATAAAGATATGACGATCCAAAAACCCAAGGAAGATGCTAATGTAAAAGTTGCAGTTTGCTACATTGCGTGCCTATTGATTTGCACACAATGCGTTCACGAACAAGAGAACCAGCGCCGTGCTTCCATTGATTAACACGTTAAAATTAGCATCGTGCTTTCATTGATTAGAACACAAAAGTGCAACTTTTGATTTCGTTTCTTTATTAGGTTTTAGACCACCGTTTGTTTAATTTTCAACCAATTTCAACAAATGAGGTCTTAAATCAGAGCTAAAGAGTACAGGTATTGGCTGCTTGTTTTAATATTGACACTTATTTCTTTATATAGGATATGCAGGGGTGAACACAACTGGTACCTTAATTTTTTGGCTTACTGTATATTGGAACTCCATTAGTTGCTCCACAAGTCCTCACTATGGGAGGTTTCGGCCTCAGCCCGACCGGGCTTGCGGCTTTGATGTTTTTGTTGATACTGTGCCTCCAGCCCAAAGAAACTCCCATAGTGAGGACTAATGGAGTTCCAATATAATGTATAATGGCCCCGCAGGGCAAGAAATCAATGCGTAACCTTTAGTTATCGACAGCCCGTCACCCTTTTTTGAAGCAATGCGCAACCTTAATGTAACGTTGACCAACTGATTCAATAGATTCAAACCCGCAACTTCATGGTCATAGTTCGAGGCCAGCACCTCCAAGCTACCGTGCCCTCTATACAACATGCTATATGTTCAGTCTGCAAACCCAATCACCGTGTCGTAGAGAAACTTTTATATACAAAAACCTGATATACTGCGTATACATTTTTCACAATGTAGGCGTTTGTTCTTATGAATGGAATGGAGATTGCTACAATTATGTTAACATTTCTAAATCATGGTCGGATGCTGAAATGCACTGCAGTAGTCAGTATGGAGCCCATCTTGTGAGCATTCATTCCTCTGAAGAAAACACGTTTATCAAGGGACTTGATGGATCGGCAGATGTAAGTGAAAAGGTTCAAATTAAAGGGTAATAAAAACGGGGTGACGCTTAAATTAGCTTTGGTTAAAGCAAAAACACATGAAAATGACAACGCTGGGATTTTGATAAATATCAAGGAGCATTTCCTGAAAAGACATGAGATAGAAGGACAAGGTCATATCATAATAATTGTAGACGATTTCCTTAAAACACTAAAACAGTACACGCTAATTACCTTTAATAATTATAAAATTTTAAAAATACGACGTATTTGTATTATTAAAGGATATGTCTCCGGCAATCACAACATTATCTCTTATATGTTAGAAAAATAATTATCAAGCATGAATCATGAGGTTTTATACCCATATTAAGCATAAAAACGAATAAAAACAACCGGCTCTCAAAATTCCCGCGCCGAAATTGTCTAGTGCAATGACGTCACGGTTGTTTGTGCTCAATTGTTGTCAGTCTGCATTATATTACTGGGACGTCATTGCACTGGAAAATTTCAGCGCCCGGGAATTTTGAATATCGCGTATTGAGAGACGGCTGTATTAATTTGTTTTTATGGGCAATATGAGTTTGTTTCAAATAAAACCACGTGACTCGTACTTGATAATTAATTTTCTAACATATAAGGCATAATTGTGATTGCCGGAGACATGCTTTAAAATTGCTGAAAATAATAATAAAAAATGCTACGGGATTTTAAATTTTAGGGTAATATTTAGATTTGTCAATTAGACGTGGATCAGTTATACTCAGACTCAAATGTAAGCGTGGTGTACAGTAAACATAAATAATATAATTTGTCGGGTGTAAATGTGACGTCCCATGTCAAAACCAGACACTTTTTGGGCAGGTTATTAGTTTTGAGGTTTTTACATATCTTAAATATGCCTTAAAATCACCATCGAAGCCAACAAGAAATCCGTTGACTTTTTAGATATCACAATGGACCTAAGAACAAGTACCTACAAACCTTATATGAAACCTAACAACACCATCTTATACGTCCACAAAGAAAGTAATCATCCACCTTCTGTAATAAGGAATATCCCCGAAAGCATCAGCAAAAGATTGTCAAATATATCGTCCACCGAAGATATCTTTAACGCCGCAACTCCACCATACCAGGAAGCCTTAAAGAAGAGTGGATACAATTACGAACTGAAATACAACCCTGCTGGCCAAAATAGCAATCAGCAAACAAATAAACGCAGACGTAAACGGAACATTACATGGTTCAATCCGCCGTACAGCGATACCGTTTCTACCAATGTTGGAAAGAAGTTTCTCAGCCTACTAGAGTAATGTTGCCCGCCGGATCACCAGCTGAACAAGATTCTAAATAGAAACACCGTAAAGATAAGTTATAGTTGCATGCCCAACATGCAGCAACTTATATCAGGACACAACAAATATGTGATGCAATCTGCGAAAACATCTTTAGCTTCGACACAAAACACCACTAATTGCAACTGCAAAAACAAATTGTGCCCTCTTGATGGAAATTGCCTGATATCAGGAGTAATATATCAAGCGACGGTTACAAGGGCAGACAACCGCAAGGAAGAGACATATGTTTGACTTACAGAAGGCCCATTTAAAACAAGATTCAATGTCCATAACAGTACCTTCAAAAATGTAAATCAAAGATACGCCACCGCTCTGAGCAACTACATCTGGAACCTTAATGATAAGAAAGTATCATATTCCATCAAATGGAGAATTATTGCTCAAAGTAAATCGTACTCTAAAAGCAGCAAAAAATGTAATCTATGCATTACTGAGAAATACTTTATTATAACTAAACCACAAATGTCAACCTTGAACCACAGAAACGAACTAGCAAGTGGCTGCAGGCATAGAAAAAAACATTTACTGTGTAACTATAAATAAGTCGCTCTTTTATCATGTTTAGCAATAAGTAGGCCCAGACATGGATACGCACTTAAGACGCGTATTGTGTTGCGCAACTTTAAGATACGCGGTTGCGTTAATTCCTCTTGCGCGCGCATCAAAACTCAAGACATATTCTTTGTCATTTTACACATTGCAACTGACGAGTGTGGATGGGTGAAACCATCCATACGAAACAAATTTGTATTACGATGTGGTAATTTCACTAATAATAATATATCTTAAATATAGAGATATTTTGCTCCACAACGCCATTTTCCCCAATGAAATCTGACATTCCTAAGCGAAGATATTGAGTTCGTAAGTTATGGTAATATAAAATTGGAAATTGAGATATCGGCCTTTAAAAATATTATTGATTGACAATGTTGAGAGTAGGAATGGCTTTGAAACATACTGCAGTTACTGTCCGTTTTCCTATACACAATACACAGTGCTCTCACCATTGACGCGCGACCTTTACAAATAGTGTATGTTAGAAGTATATTGCATTTGTCTAGTTAACATCACTGTGTGAAAAATAACCAGCCAATATTTAAACTATTCTCCAAACTTCTAGCAAATATATTTCTCTAACATGACCTAAAATTACAGCTAGGTTAGATGTTCAGAAATAGTCGCACTTTCGTAAAATATGAGTGAGGGCAAGGCATAGCTAGCTCATAGCTAGACAACTCCCCGGGTTAATTGAATGGAGATTTGACCGAAAATATTGAGCTATATTGGTAACGGACCGCTCAGTTCTGAAGGATGCCACAAAAAACGGTACAAGCTACATTTAAATTATTCTATGAAATTCTAGAAAATATAGTTTTGTAACATGTCCTAAATTTTTAGCTAATTTAGGTGTTTGGAAATAGTCGCACTTTTGTGTTTTAGGAAGGATATGTAAACGACAGATAACACCAAAAATATGAAGAAATTATTTCCAAACCGTGTTAAGTCAACAATCATTATGTTGCTCATTTTCAAGAATGCTGGTTAACAAAAAGCAGACCATTGTCTCATTTCGTGAACAAAGGTCCACATACCATTGTTTCCTTGCGTTTCCTTTATAATCGGTTACCCAACTGAAGCTATATTATACCAGCTCATTGCGATACCGCACATATAAAACAGACACATGTGCACAACCAGAGAAGATCCGATTTAATCAGTTGAGCTGTTTCAATGAGTGTTATCTTGGTTTAATAGCTTTTAATGGGGTAAATGTCTCAAAAATACAAAATGCCAGTTATATTCCGATCTGAAACTATCAAACAATATTTTAAACGTTAATAACATCACAAATTCGCAACAAACCCAAATTGTGAAAAAATCACCCCGGGCAGATTTTTGGCTATTTCTCCATTTACGATCCTGCCCAAAAGTGTCTGTTTTTGACATGGGACGTCACATTTTTTTTTATTGCAAACATAGAAAGTCAGGAAAGTGAACATGGTAGGAATAAAAACACATCATAAAAATTATTTACTGCCTTTTTATCACGAGACAATAATTCAAAATTTAGACCTAAAATACAAAAAGAAATCCATTTTAGTTTTGTAAATTTTGATCTCATTTTGTATGAATGGCTCAAAATTGGTAGCCATGGTGACGCCTTGAATGAAACAATATGCAGAATCAAAAGTTGTACTAAAAATATACTCTACAAGACTGGTCAAGGATGACCCGCGGTGACCCGTGACAAACAGGCACTCAAGCAACAAGGCAACAATTATTTCAATCGGTTTACGGTGCAAGTTTGAAACATGCACCTTTTTCATTTAAAGGTTCACCATGGCAACATATTTTAGGCTATTAAGACAAATGAGGGATAAAAATATGTAAAACAAAACTGGGCTTATTTGTGCTGTTAAGTTTAAAATTGAGTTATTTTTTGATTTTGAGTTATTATCTCATTATAAAGGGGGGTAATTACTTTATGTGATGTGTTAGCATTGTACTCACAGACACTAGGATCCACAACATGCTCATCTATCAGGGCACAGTTCTTTAACCCCAATACATTTGTAAATTCATTGAATAACCTTTGAAGATTACAAATACTTTGCAATTTGAGGTAAAATTTTGCACTATGATTATGTAATTGAGTTTATTGGACTATGCCATTGGGATGAGGCTATTGTGGTCTATAGTGAGTACTTGCCAACATGTTATTTCACACGCTTGATACAATTGGAAAATAAGTAACAACAAAGTATGATTACTTTTTGGTAATATCATGATGCATGGCATTTTGTGTTGTTACCCATTTTACATTACCATGTTTATTAGTAACTGAATATATTCAGTATTCTTTCCCTTTATTTTTTTGCAGCCGTGGATTGGTTTGAGTAACCTGACTACTGCAGGTATATACCAGTGGAGTGATGGCACTGACGTAGACTACATTAACTGGAACCCTGGAGAACCAAATTATGTTCATGAAGAGTGTGTCCATTTATTGATGAATTCCGACACTTGGAATGACAGTGATTGTTATTTAGCAAGGGAATTTGTTTGCAAAATGTAAAACATAGTTTGCAATTTTAACCATAATCAAAATTAGCCACACCACATTATTACCAGAATGTTTCATCTAAGTTTACCTATATTCGCTAGCAGCTACGCAAGTGTTTTTGATGTTGACACTTATCACGCAGGTGGATTAAGCTTTCCCTTTTTTGTAATAGATCATAAAGAGGTGTTGTTAGGTTTTTTTTAATTGATTGTCTTTTTAAAGACAATCAATTGAAAAAAAAAAAACCTAACAATATCTCTTTATATAAAAGCGTGTTAAAATACGCTTTTTAACTCCCTGTTTAACGTACAGAATTGTGTTTAAGATTAAAAAGCACAGTGGCCTAATGGTAAGGGCACGAGCTACATAACCAAAAGGTTGTGGGTTCGAGCCACAGCACGGCCAGTGTGTTGCGACCTTTGGCAAGACGGCCTAATTCAGAATTTCTTCACAACACCCAGGTGTAAAATGGGGAGCTCCTTGGAGTAATCACTATCTAAATCAGCTGAGTGAGAATTCCTGCGCATTCAGTTGCGGAATGGGGAAGCGGAAATGATTTTGATATATTCTGGCAGCGGAGTATTTGTGCGCTCGTACTTAGAAGTAGCGTACGTTAAATCATCGACATTCATATTATTTATTGAGATTGGTACCAAGGTACCAATTCTTGTGCATGTGCTTATTTAGTACTGCATGTGCTGCCACCAATAATTACTTCTGAAAACTAGTTATACTACTGATAGCTTTGAGTACTTCTGGTTCTGCTTCAAGACACAGTGGTTTAGCATTCACGACACAGTGGTTTAGCATTCAAGACACAGTGGTTTAGCATTCAAGACACAGTGTTTAGCATTCAAAACACAGTACTTTAGCATTCACGACACAGTGGCTTAGCATTCACGACACAGTGGTTTAGCATTCAAGACACAGTGGTTTAGCATTCAAGACACAGTGGTTTAGCATTCAAGACACAGTGGTTTAGTATTCAAGACACAGTGGTTTAGCATTAACGACACAGTGGTTTAGCATTCAAGACACAGTGGTTTAGTATTTCCGACACAGTGGTTTAGCATTCAAGACACAGTGGTTTAGCATTCAAGACACAGTGGTGTAGCACTCAAGACACACTGGTTTAGCATTCAAGACACACTGGTTTAGTTTTCACGTTAGAGTGGTTTAGCATTCACGACACAGTGTTTAGCATTGAAGACACAGTGGCTTTTAGCACTCCAGAAACAGTGGTTTAGCATTCACGACACAGTGGTTTAGCATTCAAGACACAGTGTTTAGCATTGAAGACAGAGTGGTTTAGCATTGAAGACACATTGGTTTAGTATTCAAGACACAGTGGTTTAGCATTCAAGACACACTGGTTTAGCATTCAAGACACACTGGTTTAGTATTCACGTTACAGTGGTTTAGCATTCACGACACAGTGGTTAAGCATTCGCGAAACAGTGGGTTAGTATTCAAGACACAGTGGTTTAGCATTCAAGACACAGTGGTTTAGCACTCAAGACACATTGGTTTAGTATTCACGTTACAGTGGTTTAGCATTCAAGACACAGTGGATTAGCATTGAAGACACATTGGTTTAGTATTCACGTTAGTGGTTTAGCATTCACGACAGTGGTTTAGCATTCAAGACACAGTGGTTTAGCATTCAAGACACGTTGGTTTAGCATTCAAGACACAGCGGTTTAGCATTCACGACACAGTGGTTTAGCATTCACGACACAGTGGTTTAGCATTCACGACAGTGGTTTAGCATTCACGACACAGTGGCTTAGCATTCAAGACACAGTGGTTTAGCATTCAAGACACAGTGGTTTAGCATTCAAGACACAGTGGTTTAGTATTCAAGACACAGTGGTTTAGCATTCAAGACACAGTGGTTTAGCATTCAAGACACAGCGGTTTAGCATTCACCACACAGTGGTTTAGCATTCACCACACAGTGGTTTAGCATTCAAGACACAGTGGTTTAGCATTCAAGACAGTGGTTTAGCATTCACGACACAGTGGTTTAGCATTCACGACACAGTGGTTTAGCATTCACGACACAGTGGCTTAGCATTCACGACACGTTGGTTTAGCATTCAAGACACATCGGTTTAGCATTCACGACACAGCGGTTTAGCATTCACGACACAGTGGTTTAGCATTCACGACACAGTGGTTTAGCATTCACGACACAGTGGTTTAGCATTCACGACACAGTGGTTTAGCATTCACGACACAGTGGTTTAGCATTCACGACACAGTGGTTTGGCATTCACGACACAGCGGTTTAGCATTCAAGACACAGCGGTTTAGCATTCACGACACATTGGTTTAGCATTCACGACGCAGTGGTTTAGCATTCACGACGCAGTGGTTTAGCATTCACGACACAGTGGTTTAGCATTCACGACACAGTGGTTTAGCATTCACGACACAGTGGTTTAGCATTCACGACACAGTGGTTTAGCATTCACGACACTGGTTTAGCATTCACGACACAGTGGTTTAACATTCAAGACACAGTGGTTTAGCATTCACGACACAGTGGTTTAGCATTCACGACACAGTAGTTTAGCATTCACGACACTGGTTTAGCATTCACGACACAGTGGTTTAACATTCAAGACACAATGGTTTAGCATTCACGACACAGTGGTTTAGCATTCACGACACAGTGGTTTAGCATTCACGACACAGTGGCTTTGCATTCAAGACACAGTGGTTTAGCATTCAAGACACAGTGGTTTAGCATTCACGACACAGTGGTTTAGCATTCACGACACAGTGGTTTAGCATTCAATACACAGTGGCTTAGCATTCAAGACACAGTGGTTTAGCATTCACGACACAGTGGTTTAGCATTCACGACACAGTGGTTTAGCATTCACGACACAGTGGTTTAGCATTCACGACACAGTGGTTTAGCATTCACGACACAGTGGTTTAGCATTCACGACACAGTGGTTTAGCATTCACGACACAGTGGTTTAGCATTCAAGACACAATGGTTTAGCATTCACGACACAGTGGTTTAGCATTCACGACACAGTGGTTCAGCATTCACGACACAGTGGTTTAGCATTCACGACACAGTGGTTTAGCATTCACGACACAGTGGTTTAGCATTCACGACACAGTGGTTTAGCATTCACGACACAGTGGTTTAGCATTCAAGATAGTGGTTTAGCATTCAAGACACAGTGGTTTAGCATTCAAGACACAGTGGTTTACCATTCAAGACACAGTGGTTTAGCATTTTATTGCAACCATCGCTTCAAATTTGTTCAGCTTCAGATTTGTTCAGCTTTTACTAGTTTGAACAAATAATGGTAGGCATAGTTTGAAGAAAATATGTAAAATGTACGTTGTATATTCCCATTTCCCATAATTTTAGAATGTTAATAAATGTGTATGTTACTTATTTAAATTATAGGCCTACATGTTCAAGAACCCAATAATTTTAGTAATGGTTTTGTGACACATAGCTTCTGTATATAGGTAATTAGTGTGATAAGCATTATGGGCTTAGGCGTAGATCCCAGGGGATGGGGGGGGTAAATCTCCCCAATATTTTGCCAGGGGGATGGTCCATACAATCAACCCCAATGTTGACGCCTGTATATGGGTTTCTGACCAAATTAACCTCATATTTTGCCCTTTTGGCCCCAAAGCCCAAATTTTATTACACTTTTTCACAATTTTCATCACTTTAGCTTCAAAATGGCAAAATTATTTGTACCATCGAGTTATTCTGTCGCCAAAAGGTGCCCGATTCACTATGAGGGTGGTCGCCTGTCAATCCGTTTAAGCCAATCAACAGTCTTCTTCTAAAAAAAAAATTTCTGCGGCTGCTGCGCAGCCGCAGAAATTTTTTTTTAGAGCCCGTCGTACAATTAATTAAGGGCGCACACCACTAAATAATTGCCCCATTGAAATACGTGTAAAAACACCAGTTTTATTTGCTCATTTTGAGGCCTTTTCGGCACATTCTGAGAAATTTAAGGATAACCAGTCGATTGCAAATCGATGAAAGTTTAACATATGTTTCAATGTATGGGTAGTCTTCCGTCTCGTTTTCCCGGTAGGAGCCGCTAAACAGCGCCCTCACTGTTTTTGACATGCTCTCATGACTGTAAACCCGTTTCTGCCCATTTTTTAATACGCGGACCTATTTTCTCGATAATTATAAAAATGCGACTTTTTTTTTTGTGTTTCAAATTCATGCACAGGCTTTACACTTTTATTTAAGCTATAATTCGCTACTCTTTCTGATTATTAGTCCAAAGAGCAGCCCATTATACCTCAAAAACTTTCTGTATTTTACCGGAACTCAGTAGGGTTGCACAAATGGCGCATTGATTTAGTGGTGTGCTCCCTTCAAGGGTTTCTGATGTTCATAAAATTTAATTCTTTTATCTTTTTCTTGAAATATAAAATGTTTTGAGTAAAACGCTCGAAACAGAATTGCTCTGTGACATTCACTTCAAGAGAAATTCCCTTTCAAAGTTACATGGTGGATTCCGAAAATAGGCAAATTTTCAACATTTTGACCATTCATGCTTACTCTTCTATATTTGCATTAAATTCCAATTCTCTAGATAGTTTTTGACCTTCCATCTGATGAAATTCGGTTTTAAATGAGAGTAAATCACGTTTCACAATTGCATGGGTCTACTGTTAATGATTTATAACAATCACCCCCCCGCCCATATAAAACCAAGATTTGGCAGCTTTAAAAGGCACGCACCGATTTGTCACCTTAAGCCCAAATTGCTTTAAATCCAAGAAATCTTGTTTTCACACAATTTGTGGCAATTTCTTGAACTTTGAAGGCCTCTGGGGGAATAATCTTAGCACGACTTGCATCTAAAACGCATTAAATATATTCACTAACATATAAACTATCTATTTAAATCGAAAAAACTGCAATTTAATCAAAAGCCATTTCAATTTTGGCCGAATCTCTGAAAAGCACGGTTTTACTCCTAGGCCCTTCGAAGGGCGCACACCACTAAATAATTGCCCCATTGAAATACGTGTAAAAACACCAGTTTTATTTGCTCATTTTGAGGCCTTTTCGGCACATTCTGAGAAATTTAAGGATAACCAGTCGATTGCAAATCGATGAAAGTTTAACATATGTTTCAATGTATGGGTAGTCTTCCGTCTCGTTTTCCCGGTAGGAGCCGCTAAACAGCGCCCTCACTGTTTTGACATGCTCTCATGACTGTAAACCCGTTTCTGCCCATTTTTAATACGCGGACCTATTTTCTCGATAATTATAAAAATGCGACTTTTTAGTGATTCAAATTCATGCACAGGCTTTACACTTTTATTTAAGCTATAATTCGCTACTCTTTCTGATTATTAGTCCAAAGAGCAGCCCATTATACCTCAAAAACTTTCTGTATTTTACCGGAACTCAGTAGGGTTGCACAAATGGCGCATTGATTTAGTGGTGTGCTCCCTTCAAGGGTTTCTGATGTTCATAAAATTTAATTCTTTTATCTTTTTCTTGAAATATAAAATGTTTTGAGTAAAACGCTCGAAACAGAATTGCTCTGTGACATTCACTTCAAGAGAAATTCCTTTCAAAGTTACATGGTGGATTCCGAAAATAGGCAAATTTTCAACATTTTGACCATTCATGCTTACTCTTCTATATTTGCATTAAATTCCAATTCTCTAGATAGTTTTGACCTTCCATCTGATGAAATTCGGTTTTAAATGAGAGTAAATCACGTTTCACAATTGCATGGGTCTACTGTTAATGATTTATAACAATCACCCCCCCCGCCCATATAAAACCAAGATTTGGCAGCTTTAAAAGGCACGCACCGATTTGTCACCTTAAGCCCAAATTGCTTTAAATCCAAGAAATCTTGTTTTCACACAATTTGTGGCAATTTCTTGAACTTTGAAGGCCTCTGGGGGAATAATCTTAGCACGACTTGCATCTAAAACGCATTAAATATATTCACTAACATATAAACTATCTATTTAAATCGAAAAACTGCAATTTAATCAAAAGCCATTTCAATTTTGGCCGAATCTCTGAAAAGCACGGTTTTACTCCTAGGCCCTTCGAAGGGCGCACACCACTAAATAATTGCCCCATTGAAATACGTGTAAAAACACCAGTTTTATTTGCTCATTTTGAGGCCTTTTCGGCACATTCTGAGAAATTTAAGGATAACCAGTCGATTGCAAATCGATGAAAGTTTAACATATGTTTCAATGTATGGGTAGTCTTCCGTCTCGTTTTCCCGGTAGGAGCCGCTAAACAGCGCCCTCACTGTTTTTGACATGCTCTCATGACTGTAAACCCGTTTCTGCCCATTTTTTAATACGCGGACCTATTTTCTCGATAATTATAAAAATGCGACTTTTTGAGTGATTCAAATTCATGCACAGGCTTTACACTTTTATTTAAGCTATAATTCGCTACTCTTTCTGATTATTAGTCCAAAGAGCAGCCCATTATACCTCAAAAACTTTCTGTATTTTACCGGAACTCAGTAGGGTTGCACAAATGGCGCATTGATTTAGTGGTGTGCTCCCTTCAAGTGCTTCTGATGTTCATAAAATTTAATTCTTTTATCTTTTCTTGAAATATAAAATGTTTTGAGTAAAACGCTCGAAACAGAATTGCTCTGTGACATTCACTTCAAGAGAAATTCCCTTTCAAAGTTACATGGTGGATTCCGAAAATAGGCAAATTTTCAACATTTTGACCATTCATGCTTACTCTTCTATATTTGCATTAAATTCCAATTCTCTAGATAGTTTTTGACCTTCCATCTGATGAAATTCGGTTTTAAATGAGAGTAAATCACGTTTCACAATTGCATGGGTCTACTGTTAATGATTTATAACAATCACCCCCCCGCCCATATAAAACCAAGATTTGGCAGCTTTAAAAGGCACGCACCGATTTGTCACCTTAAGCCCAAATTGCTTTAAATCCAAGAAATCTTGTTTTCACACAATTTGTGGCAATTTCTTGAACTTTGAAGGCCTCTGGGGGAATAATCTTAGCACGACTTGCATCTAAAACGCATTAAATATATTCACTAACATATAAACTATCTATTTAAATCGAAAAAACTGCAATTTAATCAAAAGCCATTTCAATTTTGGCCGAATCTCTGAAAAGCACGGTTTTACTCCTAGGCCCTTCGAAGGGCGCACACCACTAAATAATTGCCCCATTGAAATACGTGTAAAAACACCAGTTTTATTTGCTCATTTTGAGGCCTTTTCGGCACATTCTGAGAAATTTAAGGATAACCAGTCGATTGCAAATCGATGAAAGTTTAACATATGTTTCAATGTATGGGTAGTCTTCCGTCTCGTTTTCCCGGTAGGAGCCGCTAAACAGCGCCCTCACTGTTTTTGACATGCTCTCATGACTGTAAACCCGTTTCTGCCCATTTTTAATACGCGGACCTATTTTCTCGATAATTATAAAATGCGACTTTTTAGTGATTCAAATTCATGCACAGGCTTTACACTTTTATTTAAGCTATAATTCGCTACTCTTTCTGATTATTAGTCCAAAGAGCAGCCCATTATACCTCAAAAACTTTCTGTATTTTACCGGAACTCAGTAGGGTTGCACAAATGGCGCATTGATTTAGTGGTGTGCTCCCTTCAAGGGTTTCTGATGTTCATAAAATTTAATTCTTTTATCTTTTTCTTGAAATATAAAATGTTTTGAGTAAAACGCTCGAAACAGAATTGCTCTGTGACATTCACTTCAAGAGAAATTCCCTTTCAAAGTTACATGGTGGATTCCGAAAATAGGCAAATTTTCAACATTTTGACCATTCATGCTTACTCTTCTATATTTGCATTAAATTCCAATTCTCTAGATAGTTTTTGACCTTCCATCTGATGAAATTCGGTTTTAAATGAGAGTAAATCACGTTTCACAATTGCATGGGTCTACTGTTAATGATTTATAACAATCACCCCCCCCCGCCCATATAAAACCAAGATTTGGCAGCTTTAAAAGGCACGCACCGATTTGTCACCTTAAGCCCAAATTGCTTTAAATCCAAGAAATCTTGTTTTCACACAATTTGTGGCAATTTCTTGAACTTTGAAGGCCTCTGGGGGAATAATCTTAGCACGACTTGCATCTAAAACGCATTAAATATATTCACTAACATATAAACTATCTATTTAAATCGAAAAAACTGCAATTTAATCAAAAGCCATTTCAATTTTGGCCGAATCTCTGAAAAGCACGGTTTTACTCCTAGGCCCTTCGAAGGGCGCACACCACTAAATAATTGCCCCATTGAAATACGTGTAAAAACACCAGTTTTATTTGCTCATTTTGAGGCCTTTTCGGCACATTCTGAGAAATTTAAGGATAACCAGTCGATTGCAAATCGATGAAAGTTTAACATATGTTTCAATGTATGGGTAGTCTTCCGTCTCGTTTTCCCGGTAGGAGCCGCTAAACAGCGCCCTCACTGTTTTTGACATGCTCTCATGACTGTAAACCCGTTTCTGCCCATTTTTTAATACGCGGACCTATTTTCTCGATAATTATAAAATGCGACTTTTTAGTGATTCAAATTCATGCACAGGCTTTACACTTTTATTTAAGCTATAATTCGCTACTCTTTCTGATTATTAGTCCAAAGAGCAGCCCATTATACCTCAAAAACTTTCTGTATTTTACCGGAACTCAGTAGGGTTGCACAAATGGCGCATTGATTTAGTGGTGTGCTCCCTTCAAGGGTTTCTGATGTTCATAAAATTTAATTCTTTTATCTTTTTCTTGAAATATAAAATGTTTTGAGTAAAACGCTCGAAACAGAATTGCTCTGTGACATTCACTTCAAGAGAAATTCCCTTTCAAAGTTACATGGTGGATTCCGAAAATAGGCAAATTTTCAACATTTTGACCATTCATGCTTACTCTTCTATATTTGCATTAAATTCCAATTCTCTAGATAGTTTTTTACCTTCCATCTGATGAAATTCGGTTTTAAATGAGAGTAAATCACGTTTCACAATTGCATGGGTCTACTGTTAATGATTTATAACAATCACCCCCCCCGCCCATATAAAACCAAGATTTGGCAGCTTTAAAAGGCACGCACCGATTTGTCACCTTAAGCCCAAATTGCTTTAAATCCAAGAAATCTTGTTTTCACACAATTTGTGGCAATTTCTTGAACTTTGAAGGCCTCTGGGGGAATAATCTTAGCACGACTTGCATCTAAAACGCATTAAATATATTCACTAACATATAAACTATCTATTTAAATCGAAAAAACTGCAATTTAATCAAAAGCCATTTCAATTTTGGCCGAATCTCTGAAAAGCACGGTTTTACTCCTAGGCCCTTCGAAGGGCGCACACCACTAAATAATTGCCCCATTGAAATACGTGTAAAAACACCAGTTTTATTTGCTCATTTTGAGGCCTTTTCGGCACATTCTGAGAAATTTAAGGATAACCAGTCGATTGCAAATCGATGAAAGTTTAACATATGTTTCAATGTATGGGTAGTCTTCCGTCTCGTTTTCCCGGTAGGAGCCGCTAAACAGCGCCCTCACTGTTTTTGACATGCTCTCATGACTGTAAACCCGTTTCTGCCCATTTTTTAATACGCGGACCTATTTTCTCGATAATTATAAAATGCGACTTTTTAGTGATTCAAATTCATGCACAGGCTTTACACTTTTATTTAAGCTATAATTCGCTACTCTTTCTGATTATTAGTCCAAAGAGCAGCCCATTATACCTCAAAAACTTTCTGTATTTTACCGGAACTCAGTAGGGTTGCACAAATGGCGCATTGATTTAGTGGTGTGCTCCCTTCAAGGGTTTCTGATGTTCATAAAATTTAATTCTTTTATCTTTTTCTTGAAATATAAAATGTTTTGAGTAAAACGCTCGAAACAGAATTGCTCTGTGACATTCACTTCAAGAGAAATTCCCTTTCAAAGTTACATGGTGGATTCCGAAAATAGGCAAATTTTCAACATTTTGACCATTCATGCTTACTCTTCTATATTTGCATTAAATTCCAATTCTCTAGATAGTTTTTGACCTTCCATCTGATGAAATTCGGTTTTAAATGAGAGTAAATCACGTTTCACAATTGCATGGGTCTACTGTTAATGATTTATAACAATCACCCCCCGCCCATATAAAACCAAGATTTGGCAGCTTTAAAAGGCACGCACCGATTTGTCACCTTAAGCCCAAATTGCTTTAAATCCAAGAAATCTTGTTTTCACACAATTTGTGGCAATTTCTTGAACTTTGAAGGCCTCTGGGGGAATAATCTTAGCACGACTTGCATCTAAAACGCATTAAATATATTCACTAACATATAAACTATCTATTTAAATCGCAAAAACTGCAATTTAATCAAAAGCCATTTCAATTTTGGCCGAATCTCTGAAAAGCACGGTTTTACTCCTAGGCCCTTCGAAGGGCGCACACCACTAAATAATTGCCCCATTGAAATACGTGTAAAAACACCAGTTTTATTTGCTCATTTTGAGGCCTTTTCGGCACATTCTGAGAAATTTAAGGATAACCAGTCGATTGCAAATCGATGAAAGTTTAACATATGTTTCAATGTATGGGTAGTCTTCCGTCTCGTTTTCCCGGTAGGAGCCGCTAAACAGCGCCCTCACTGTTTTTGACATGCTCTCATGACTGTAAACCCGTTTCTGCCCATTTTTAATACGCGGACCTATTTTCTCGATAATTATAAAATGCGACTTTTTAGTGATTCAAATTCATGCACAGGCTTTACACTTTTATTTAAGCTATAATTCGCTACTCTTTCTGATTATTAGTCCAAAGAGCAGCCCATTATACCTCAAAAACTTTCTGTATTTTACCGGAACTCAGTAGGGTTGCACAAAAGGCGCATTGATTTAGTGGTGTGCTCCCTTCAAGGGTTTCTGATGTTCATAAAATTTAATTCTTTTATCTTTTTCTTGAAATATAAAATGTTTTGAGTAAAACGCTCGAAACAGAATTGCTCTGTGACATTCACTTCAAGAGAAATTCCCTTTCAAAGTTACATGGTGGATTCCGAAAATAGGCAAATTTTCAACATTTTGACCATTCATGCTTACTCTTCTATATTTGCATTAAATTCCAATTCTCTAGATAGTTTTTGACCTTCCATCTGATGAAATTCGGTTTTAAATGAGAGTAAATCACGTTTCACAATTGCATGGGTCTACTGTTAATGATTTATAACAATCACCCCCCCCGCCCATATAAAACCAAGATTTGGCAGCTTTAAAAGGCACGCACCGATTTGTCACCTTAAGCCCAAATTGCTTTAAATCCAAGAAATCTTGTTTTCACACAATTTGTGGCAATTTCTTGAACTTTGAAGGCCTCTGGGGGAATAATCTTAGCACGACTTGCATCTAAAACGCATTAAATATATTCACTAACATATAAACTATCTATTTAAATCGAAAAACTGCAATTTAATCAAAAGCCATTTCAATTTTGGCCGAATCTCTGAAAAGCACGGTTTTACTCCTAGGCCCTTCGAAGGGCGCACACCACTAAATAATTGCCCCATTGAAATACGTGTAAAAACACCAGTTTTATTTGCTCATTTTGAGGCCTTTTCGGCACATTCTGAGAAATTTAAGGATAACCAGTCGATTGCAAATCGATGAAAGTTTAACATATGTTTCAATGTATGGGTAGTCTTCCGTCTCGTTTTCCCGGTAGGAGCCGCTAAACAGCGCCCTCACTGTTTTTGACATGCTCTCATGACTGTAAACCCGTTTCTGCCCATTTTTTAATACGCGGACCTATTTTCTCGATAATTATAAAATGCGACTTTTTAGTGATTCAAATTCATGCACAGGCTTTACACTTTTATTTAAGCTATAATTCGCTACTCTTTCTGATTATTAGTCCAAAGAGCAGCCCATTATACCTCAAAAACTTTCTGTATTTTACCGGAACTCAGTAGGGTTGCACAAATGGCGCATTGATTTAGTGGTGTGCTCCTTCAAGGGTTTCTGATGTTCATAAAATTTAATTCTTTTATCTTTTTCTTGAAATATAAAATGTTTTGAGTAAAACGCTCGAAACAGAATTGCTCTGTGACATTCACTTCAAGAGAAATTCCCTTTCAAAGTTACATGGTGGATTCCGAAAATAGGCAAATTTTCAACATTTTGACCATTCATGCTTACTCTTCTATATTTGCATTAAATTCCAATTCTCTAGATAGTTTTTGACCTTCCATCTGATGAAATTCGGTTTTAAATGAGAGTAAATCACGTTTCACAATTGCATGGGTCTACTGTTAATGATTTATAACAATCACCCCCCCGCCCATATAAAACCAAGATTTGGCAGCTTTAAAAGGCACGCACCGATTTGTCACCTTAAGCCCAAATTGCTTTAAATCCAAGAAATCTTGTTTTCACACAATTTGTGGCAATTTCTTGAACTTTGAAGGCCTCTGGGGGAATAATCTTAGCACGACTTGCATCTAAAACGCATTAAATATATTCACTAACATATAAACTATCTATTTAAATCGAAAAACTGCAATTTAATCAAAAGCCATTTCAATTTTGGCCGAATCTCTGAAAAGCACGGTTTTACTCCTAGGCCCTTCGAAGGGCGCACACCACTAAATAATTGCCCCATTGAAATACGTGTAAAAACACCAGTTTTATTTGCTCTCATTTTGAGGCCTTTTCGGCACATTCTGAGAAATTTAAGGATAACCAGTCGATTGCAAATCGATGAAAGTTTAACATATGTTTCAATGTATGGGTAGTCTTCCGTCTCGTTTTCCCGGTAGGAGCCGCTAAACAGCGCCCTCACTGTTTTTGACATGCTCTCATGACTGTAAACCCGTTTCTGCCCATTTTTTAATACGCGGACCTATTTTCTCGATAATTATAAAATGCGACTTTTTAGTGATTCAAATTCATGCACAGGCTTTACACTTTTATTTAAGCTATAATTCGCTACTCTTTCTGATTATTAGTCCAAAGAGCAGCCCATTATACCTCAAAAACTTTCTGTATTTTACCGGAACTCAGTAGGGTTGCACAAATGGCGCATTGATTTAGTGGTGTGCTCCTTCAAGGGTTTCTGATGTTCATAAAATTTAATTCTTTTATCTTTTCTTGAAATATAAAATGTTTTGAGTAAAACGCTCGAAACAGAATTGCTCTGTGACATTCACTTCAAGAGAAATTCCCTTTCAAAGTTACATGGTGGATTCCGAAAATAGGCAAATTTTCAACATTTTGACCATTCATGCTTACTCTTCTATATTTGCATTAAATTCCAATTCTCTAGATAGTTTTTTTTTTTTTTCTGATGAAATTCGGTTTTAAATGAGAGTAAATCACGTTTCACAATTGCATGGGTCTACTGTTAATGATTTATAACAATCACCCCCCCCCGCCCATATAAAACCAAGATTTGGCAGCTTTAAAAGGCACGCACCGATTTGTCACCTTAAGCCCAAATTGCTTTAAATCCAAGAAATCTTGTTTTCACACAATTTGTGGCAATTTCTTGAACTTTGAAGGCCTCTGGGGGAATAATCTTAGCACGACTTGCATCTAAAACGCATTAAATATATTCACTAACATATAAACTATCTATTTAAATCGAAAAAACTGCAATTTAATCAAAAGCCATTTCAATTTTGGCCGAATCTCTGAAAAGCACGGTTTTACTCCTAGGCCCTTCGAAGGGCGCACACCACTAAATAATTGCCCCATTGAAATACGTGTAAAAACACCAGTTTTATTTGCTCATTTTGAGGCCTTTTCGGCACATTCTGAGAAATTTAAGGATAACCAGTCGATTGCAAATCGATGAAAGTTTAACATATGTTTCAATGTATGGGTAGTCTTCCGTCTCGTTTTCCCGGTAGGAGCCGCTAAACAGCGCCCTCACTGTTTTTGACATGCTCTCATGACTGTAAACCCGTTTCTGCCCATTTTTAATACGCGGACCTATTTTCTCGATAATTATAAAATGCGACTTTTTAGTGATTCAAATTCATGCACAGGCTTTACACTTTTATTTAAGCTATAATTCGCTACTCTTTCTGATTATTAGTCCAAAGAGCAGCCCATTATACCTCAAAAACTTTCTGTATTTTACCGGAACTCAGTAGGGTTGCACAAATGGCGCATTGATTTAGTGGTGTGCTCCTTCAAGGTTTCTGATGTTCATAAAATTTAATTCTTTTATCTTTTTCTTGAAATATAAAATGTTTTGAGTAAAACGCTCGAAACAGAATTGCTCTGTGACATTCACTTCAAGAGAAATTCCCTTTCAAAGTTACATGGTGGATTCCGAAAATAGGCAAATTTTCAACATTTTGACCATTCATGCTTACTCTTCTATATTTGCATTAAATTCCAATTCTCTAGATAGTTTTGACCTTCCATCTGATGAAATTCGGTTTTAAATGAGAGTAAATCACGTTTCACAATTGCATGGGTCTACTGTTAATGATTTATAACAATCACCCCCCCCCCCCGCCCATATAAAACCAAGATTTGGCAGCTTTAAAAGGCACGCACCGATTTGTCACCTTAAGCCCAAATTGCTTTAAATCCAAGAAATCTTGTTTTCACACAATTTGTGGCAATTTCTTGAACTTTGAAGGCCTCTGGGGGAATAATCTTAGCACGACTTGCATCTAAAACGCATTAAATATATTCACTAACATATAAACTATCTATTTAAATCGAAAAAACTGCAATTTAATCAAAAGCCATTTCAATTTTGGCCGAATCTCTGAAAAGCACGGTTTTACTCCTAGGCCCTTCGAAGGGCGCACACCACTAAATAATTGCCCCATTGAAATACGTGTAAAAACACCAGTTTTATTTGCTCATTTTGAGGCCTTTTCGGCACATTCTGAGAAATTTAAGGATAACCAGTCGATTGCAAATCGATGAAAGTTTAACATATGTTTCAATGTATGGGTAGTCTTCCGTCTCGTTTTCCCGGTAGGAGCCGCTAAACAGCGCCCTCACTGTTTTTGACATGCTCTCATGACTGTAAACCCGTTTCTGCCCATTTTTAATACGCGGACCTATTTTCTCGATAATTATAAAATGCGACTTTTTTAGTGATTCAAATTCATGCACAGGCTTTACACTTTTATTTAAGCTATAATTCGCTACTCTTTCTGATTATTAGTCCAAAGAGCAGCCCATTATACCTCAAAAACTTTCTGTATTTTACCGGAACTCAGTAGGGTTGCACAAATGGCGCATTGATTTAGTGGTGTGCTCCCTTCAAGGGTTTCTGATGTTCATAAAATTTAATTCTTTTATCTTTTTCTTGAAATATAAAATGTTTTGAGTAAAACGCTCGAAACAGAATTGCTCTGTGACATTCACTTCAAGAGAAATTCCCTTTCAAAGTTACATGGTGGATTCCGAAAATAGGCAAATTTTCAACATTTTGACCATTCATGCTTACTCTTCTATATTTGCATTAAATTCCAATTCTCTAGATAGTTTTTGACCTTCCATCTGATGAAATTCGGTTTTAAATGAGAGTAAATCACGTTTCACAATTGCATGGGTCTACTGTTAATGATTTATAACAATCACCCCCCGCCCATATAAAACCAAGATTTGGCAGCTTTAAAAGGCACGCACCGATTTGTCACCTTAAGCCCAAATTGCTTTAAATCCAAGAAATCTTGTTTTCACACAATTTGTGGCAATTTCTTGAACTTTGAAGGCCTCTGGGGGAATAATCTTAGCACGACTTGCATCTAAAACGCATTAAATATATTCACTAACATATAAACTATCTATTTAAATCGAAAAAACTGCAATTTAATCAAAAGCCATTTCAATTTTGGCCGAATCTCTGAAAAGCACGGTTTTACTCCTAGGCCCTTCGAAGGGCGCACACCACTAAATAATTGCCCCATTGAAATACGTGTAAAAACACCAGTTTTATTTGCTCATTTTGAGGCCTTTTCGGCACATTCTGAGAAATTTAAGGATAACCAGTCGATTGCAAATCGATGAAAGTTTAACATATGTTTCAATGTATGGGTAGTCTTCCGTCTCGTTTTCCCGGTAGGAGCCGCTAAACAGCGCCCTCACTGTTTTTGACATGCTCTCATGACTGTAAACCCGTTTCTGCCCATTTTTTAATACGCGGACCTATTTTCTCGATAATTATAAAATGCACTTTTTAGTGATTCAAATTCATGCACAGGCTTTACACTTTTATTTAAGCTATAATTCGCTACTCTTTCTGATTATTAGTCCAAAGAGCAGCCCATTATACCTCAAAAACTTTCTGTATTTTACCGGAACTCAGTAGGGTTGCACAAGTGGCGCATTGATTTAGTGGTGTGCTTTCTTCAAGGGTTTCTGATGTTCATAAAATTTAATTCTTTTATCTTTTTCTTGAAATATAAAATGTTTTGAGTAAAACGCTCGAAACAGAATTGCTCTGTGACATTCACTTCAAGAGAAATTCCTTTCAAAGTTACATGGTGGATTCCGAAAATAGGCAAATTTTCAACATTTTGACCATTCATGCTTACTCTTCTATATTTGCATTAAATTCCAATTCTCTAGATAGTTTTTGACCTTCCATCTGATGAAATTCGGTTTTAAATGAGAGTAAATCACGTTTCACAATTGCATGGGTCTACTGTTAATGATTTATAACAATCACCCCCCGCCCATATAAAACCAAGATTTGGCAGCTTTAAAAGGCACGCACCGATTTGTCACCTTAAGCCCAAATTGCTTTAAATCCAAGAAATCTTGTTTTCACACAATTTGTGGCAATTTCTTGAACTTTGAAGGCCTCTGGGGGAATAATCTTAGCACGACTTGCATCTAAAACGCATTAAATATATTCACTAACATATAAACTATCTATTTAAATCGAAAAACTGCAATTTAATCAAAAGCCATTTCAATTTTGGCCGAATCTCTGAAAAGCACGGTTTTACTCCTAGGCCCTTCGAAGGGCGCACACCACTAAATAATTGCCCCATTGAAATACGTGTAAAAACACCAGTTTTATTTGCTCATTTTGAGGCCTTTTCGGCACATTCTGAGAAATTTAAGGATAACCAGTCGATTGCAAATCGATGAAAGTTTAACATATGTTTCAATGTATGGGTAGTCTTCCGTCTCGTTTTCCCGGTAGGAGCCGCTAAACAGCGCCCTCACTGTTTTTGACATGCTCTCATGACTGTAAACCCGTTTCTGCCCATTTTTTAGTACGCGGACCTATTTTCTCGATAATTATAAAAATGCGACTTTTTTAGTGATTCAAATTCATGCACAGGCTTTACACTTTTATTTAAGCTTTCATTCGCTACTCTTTCTGATTATTAGTCCAAAGAGCAGCCCATTATACCTCAAAAACTTTCTGTATTTTACCGGAACTCAGTAGGGTTGCACAAATGGCGCATTGATTTAGTGGTGTGCTCCTTCAAGGGTTTCTGATGTTCATAAAATTTAATTCTTTTATCTTTTTCTTGAAATATAAAATGTTTTGAGTAAAACGCTCGAAACAGAATTGCTCTGTGACATTCACTTCAAGAGAAATTCCTTTCAAAGTTACATGGTGGATTCCGAAAATAGGCAAATTTTCAACATTTTGACCATTCATGCTTACTCTTCTATATTTGCATTAAATTCCAATTCTCTAGATAGTTTTTGACCTTCCATCTGATGAAATTCGGTTTTAAATGAGAGTAAATCACGTTTCACAATTGCATGGGTCTACTGTTAATGATTTATAACAATCACCCCCCCGCCCATATAAAACCAAGATTTGGCAGCTTTAAAAGGCACGCACCGATTTGTCACCTTAAGCCCAAATTGCTTTAAATCCAAGAAATCTTGTTTTCACACAATTTGTGGCAATTTCTTGAACTTTGAAGGCCTCTGGGGGAATAATCTTAGCACGACTTGCATCTAAAACGCATTAAATATATTCACTAACATATAAACTATCTATTTAAATCGAAAAACTGCAATTTAATCAAAAGCCATTTCAATTTTGGCCGAATCTCTGAAAAGCACGGTTTTACTCCTAGGCCCTTCGAAGGGCGCACACCACTAAATAATTGCCCCATTGAAATACGTGTAAAAACACCAGTTTTATTTGCTCATTTTGAGGCCTTTTCGGCACATTCTGAGAAATTTAAGGATAACCAGTCGATTGCAAATCGATGAAAGTTTAACATATGTTTCAATGTATGGGTAGTCTTCCGTCTCGTTTTCCCGGTAGGAGCCGCTAAACAGCGCCCTCACTGTTTTTGACATGCTCTCATGACTGTAAACCCGTTTCTGCCCATTTTTAATACGCGGACCTATTTTCTCGATAATTATAAAATGCGACTTTTTAGTGATTCAAATTCATGCACAGGCTTTACACTTTTATTTAAGCTATAATTCGCTACTCTTTCTGATTATTAGTCCAAAGAGCAGCCCATTATACCTCAAAAACTTTCTGTATTTTACCGGAACTCAGTAGGGTTGCACAAATGGCGCATTGATTTAGTGGTGTGCTCCCTTCAAGGGTTTCTGATGTTCATAAAATTTAATTCTTTTATCTTTTTTTGAAATATAAAATGTTTTGAGTAAAACGCTCGAAACAGAATTGCTCTGTGACATTCACTTCAAGAGAAATTCCATTTCAAAGTTACATGGTGGATTCCGAAAATAGGCAAATTTTCAACATTTTGACCATTCATGCTTACTCTTCTATATTTGCATTAAATTCCAATTCTCTAGATAGTTTTTGACCTTCCATCTGATGAAATTCGGTTTTAAATGAGAGTAAATCACGTTTCACAATTGCATGGGTCTACTGTTAATGATTTATAACAATCACCCCCCCGCCCATATAAAACCAAGATTTGGCAGCTTTAAAAGGCACGCACCGATTTGTCACCTTAAGCCCAAATTGCTTTAAATCCAAGAAATCTTGTTTTCACACAATTTGTGGCAATTTCTTGAACTTTGAAGGCCTCTGGGGGAATAATCTTAGCACGACTTGCATCTAAAACGCATTAAATATATTCACTAACATATAAACTATCTATTTAAATCGAAAAACTGCAATTTAATCAAAAGCCATTTCAATTTTGGCCGAATCTCTGAAAAGCACGGTTTTACTCCTAGGCCCTTCGAAGGGCGCACACCACTAAATAATTGCCCCATTGAAATACGTGTAAAACCACCAGTTTTATTTGCTCATTTTGAGGCCTTTTCGGCACATTCTGAGAAATTTAAGGATAACCAGTCGATTGCAAATCGATGAAAGTTTAACATATGTTTCAATGTATGGGTAGTCTTCCGTCTCGTTTTCCCGGTAGGAGCCGCTAAACAGCGCCCTCACTGTTTTTGACATGCTCTCATGACTGTAAACCCGTTTCTGCCCATTTTTTAATACGCGGACCTATTTTCTCGATAATTATAAAAATGCGACTTTTTTAGTGATTCAAATTCATGCACAGGCTTTACACTTTTATTTAAGCTATAATTCGCTACTCTTTCTGATTATTAGTCCAAAGAGCAGCCCATTATACCTCAAAAACTTTCTGTATTTTACCGGAACTCAGTAGGGTTGCACAAATGGCGCATTGATTTAGTGGTGTACTCCCTTCAAGGGTTTCTGATGTTCATAAAATTTAATTCTTTTATCTTTTTCTTGAAATATAAAATGTTTTGAGTAAAACGCTCGAAACAGAATTGCTCTGTGACATTCACTTAAAGAGAAATACCCTTTCAAAGTTACATGGTGGATTCCGAAAATAGGCAAATTTTCAACATTTTGACCATTCATGCTTACTCTTCTATATTTGCATTAAATTCCAATTCTCTAGATAGTTTTTGACCTTCCATCTGATGAAATTCGGTTTTAAATGAGAGTAAATCACGTTTCACAATTGCATGGGTCTACTGTTAATGATTTATAACAATCACCCCCCCGCCCATATAAAACCAAGATTTGGCAGCTTTAAAAGGCACGCACCGATTTGTCACCTTAAGCCCAAATTGCTTTAAATCCAAGAAATCTTGTTTTCACACAATTTGTGGCAATTTCTTGAACTTTGAAGGCCTCTGGGGGAATAATCTTAGCACGACTTGCATCTAAAACGCATTAAATATATTCACTAACATATAAACTATCTATTTAAATCGAAAAAACTGCAATTTAATCAAAAGCCATTTCAATTTTGGCCGAATCTCTGAAAAGCACGGTTTTACTCCTAGGCCCTTCGAAGGGCGCACACCACTAAATAATTGCCCCATTGAAATACGTGTAAAACACCAGTTTTATTTGCTCATTTTGAGGCCTTTTCGGCACATTCTGAGAAATTTAAGGATAACCAGTCGATTGCAAATCGATGAAAGTTTAACATATGTTTCAATGTATGGGTAGTCTTCCGTCTCGTTTTCCCGGTAGGAGCCGCTAAACAGCGCCCTCACTGTTTTTGACATGCTCTCATGACTGTAAACCCGTTTCTGCCCATTTTTAATACGCGGACCTATTTTCTCGATAATTATAAAATGCGACTTTTTAGTGATTCAAATTCATGCACAGGCTTTACACTTTTATTTAAGCTATAATTCGCTACTCTTTCTGATTATTAGTCCAAAGAGCAGCCCATTATACCTCAAAAACTTTCTGTATTTTACCGGAACTCAGTAGGGTTGCACAAATGGCGCATTGATTTAGTGGTGTGCTCCTTCAAGGGTTTCTGATGTTCATAAAATTTAATTCTTTTATCTTTTTCTTGAAATATAAAATGTTTTGAGTAAAACGCTCGAAACAGAATTGCTCTGTGACATTCACTTCACGAGCAATGCCCTTTCAAAGTTACATGGTGGATTCCGAAAATAGGCAAATTTTCAACATTTTGACCATTCATGCTTACTCTTCTATATTTGCATTAAATTCCAATTCTCTAGATAGTTTTTGACCTTCCATCTGATGAAATTCGGTTTTAAATGAGAGTAAATCACGTTTCACAATTGCATGGGTCTACTGTTAATGATTTATAACAATCACCCCCCCGCCCATATAAAACCAAGATTTGGCAGCTTTAAAAGGCACGCACCGATTTGTCACCTTAAGCCCAAATTGCTTTAAATCCAAGAAATCTTGTTTTCACACAATTTGTGGCAATTTCTTGAACTTTGAAGGCCTCTGGGGGAATAATCTTAGCACGACTTGCATCTAAAACGCATTAAATATATTCACTAACAATAAAATATACATTTAAATCGAAAAAACAGCCATTAAATCAAAAGCCATTTCAATTTTGGCCGAATCTCTGAAAAGCACGGTTTTACTCCTAGGCCCTTCGAAGGGCGCACACCACTAAATAATTGCCCCATTGAAATACGTGTAAAAACACCAGTTTTATTTGCTCATTTTGAGGCCTTTTCGGCACATTCTGAGAAATTTAAGGATAACCAGTCGATTGCAAATCGATGAAAGTTTAACATATGTTTCAATGTATGGGTAGTCTTCCGTCTCGTTTTCCCGGTAGGAGCCGCTAAACAGCGCCCTCACTGTTTTTGACATGCTCTCATGACTGTAAACCCGTTTCTGCCCATTTTTAATACGCGGACCTATTTTCTCGATAATTATAAAATGCGACTTTTTAGTGATTCAAATTCATGCACAGGCTTTACACTTTTATTTAAGCTATAATTCGCTACTCTTTCTGATTATTAGTCCAAAGAGCAGCCCATTATACCTCAAAAACTTTCTGTATTTTACCGGAACTCAGTAGGGTTGCACAAATGGCGCATTGATTTAGTGGTGTGCTCCCTTCAAGGGTTTCTGATGTTCATAAAATTTAATTCTTTTATCTTTTTCTTGAAATATAAAATGTTTTGAGTAAAACGCTCGAAACAGAATTGCTCTGTGACATTCACTTCAAGAGAAATTCCCTTTCAAAGTTACATGGTGGATTCCGAAAATAGGCAAATTTTCAACATTTTGACCATTCATGCTTACTCTTCTATATTTGCATTAAATTCCAATTCTCTAGATAGTTTTTGACCTTCCATCTGATGAAATTCGGTTTTAAATGAGAGTAAATCACGTTTCACAATTGCATGGGTCTACTGTTAATGATTTATAACAATCACCCCCCCCGCCCATATAAAACCAAGATTTGGCAGCTTTAAAAGGCACGCACCGATTTGTCACCTTAAGCCCAAATTGCTTTAAATCCAAGAAATCTTGTTTTCACACAATTTGTGGCAATTTCTTGAACTTTGAAGGCCTCTGGGGGAATAATCTTAGCACGACTTGCATCTAAAACGCATTAAATATATTCACTAACATATAAACTATCTATTTAAATCGAAAAACTGCAATTTAATCAAAAGCCATTTCAATTTTGGCCGAATCTCTGAAAAGCACGGTTGTGCTCCTAGGCCCTTCGAAGGGCGCACACCACTAAATAATTGCCCCATTGAAATACGTGTAAAACACCAGTTTTATTTGCTCATTTTGAGGCCTTTTCGGCACATTCTGAGAAATTTAAGGATAACCAGTCGATTGCAAATCGATGAAAGTTTAACATATGTTTCAATGTATGGGTAGTCTTCCGTCTCGTTTTCCCGGTAGGAGCCGCTAAACAGCGCCCTCACTGTTTTTGACATGCTCTCATGACTGTAAACCCGTTTCTGCCCATTTTTTAGTACGCGGACCTATTTTCTCGATAATTATAAAATGCGACTTTTTAGTGATTCAAATTCATGCACAGGCTTTACACTTTTATTTAAGCTATAATTCGCTACTCTTTCTGATTATTAGTCCAAAGAGCAGCCCATTATACCTCAAAACTTTCTGTATTTTACCGGAACTCAGTAGGGTTGCACAAATGGCGCATTGATTTAGTGGTGTGCTCCCTTCAAGGGTTTCTGATGTTCATAAAATTTAATTCTTTTATCTTTTTCTTGAAATATAAAATGTTTTGAGTAAAACGCTCGAAACAGAATTGCTCTGTGACATTCACTTCAAGAGAAATTCCCTTTCAAAGTTACATGGTGGATTCCGAAAATAGGCAAATTTTCAACATTTTGACCATTCATGCTTACTCTTCTATATTTGCATTAAATTCCAATTCTCTAGATAGTTTTTGACCTTCCATCTGATGAAATTCGGTTTTAAATGAGAGTAAATCACGTTTCACAATTGCATGGGTCTACTGTTAATGATTTATAACAATCACCCCCCGCCCATATAAAACCAAGATTTGGCAGCTTTAAAAGGCACGCACCGATTTGTCACCTTAAGCCCAAATTGCTTTAAATCCAAGAAATCTTGTTTTCACACAATTTGTGGCAATTTCTTGAACTTTGAAGGCCTCTGGGGGAATAATCTTAGCACGACTTGCATCTAAAACGCATTAAATATATTCACTAACATATAAACTATCTATTTAAATCGAAAAATCTGCTATTTACTCAAAAGCCATTTCAATTTTGGCCGAATCTCTGAAAAGCACGGTTTTACTCCTAGGCCCTTCGAAGGGCGCACACCACTAAATAATTGCCCCATTGAAATACGTGTAAAAACACCAGTTTTATTTGCTCATTTTGAGGCCTTTTCGGCACATTCTGAGAAATTTAAGGATAACCAGTCGATTGCAAATCGATGAAAGTTTAACATATGTTTCAATGTATGGGTAGTCTTCCGTCTCGTTTTCCCGGTAGGAGCCGCTAAACAGCGCCCTCACTGTTTTTGACATGCTCTCATGACTGTAAACCCGTTTCTGCCCATTTTTAATACGCGGACCTATTTTCTCGATAATTATAAAATGCGACTTTTTAGTGATTCAAATTCATGCACAGGCTTTACACTTTTATTTAAGCTATAATTCGCTACTCTTTCTGATTATTAGTCCAAAGAGCAGCCCATTATACCTCAAAAACTTTCTGTATTTTACCGGAACTCAGTAGGGTTGCACAAATGGCGCATTGATTTAGTGGTGTGCTCCTTCAAGGGTTTCTGATGTTCATAAAATTTAATTCTTTTATCTTTTTCTTGAAATATAAAATGTTTTGAGTAAAACGCTCGAAACAGAATTGCTCTGTGACATTCACTTCAAGAGAAATTCCTTTCAAAGTTACATGGTGGATTCCGAAAATAGGCAAATTTTCAACATTTTGACCATTCATGCTTACTCTTCTATATTTGCATTAAATTCCAATTCTCTAGATAGTTTTTGACCTTCCATCTGATGAAATTCGGTTTTAAATGAGAGTAAATCACGTTTCACAATTGCATGGGTCTACTGTTAATGATTTATAACAATCACCCCCCCCCCCGCCCATATAAAACCAAGATTTGGCAGCTTTAAAAGGCACGCACCGATTTGTCACCTTAAGCCCAAATTGCTTTAAATCCAAGAAATCTTGTTTTCACACAATTTGTGGCAATTTCTTGAACTTTGAAGGCCTCTGGGGGAATAATCTTAGCACGACTTGCATCTAAAACGCATTAAATATATTCACTAACATATAAACTATCTATTTAAATCGAAAAACTGCAATTTAATCAAAAGCCATTTCAATTTTGGCCGAATCTCTGAAAAGCACGGTTTTACTCCTAGGCCCTTCGAAGGGCGCACACCACTAAATAATTGCCCCATTGAAATACGTGTAAAAACACCAGTTTTATTTGCTCATTTTGAGGCCTTTTCGGCACATTCTGAGAAATTTAAGGATAACCAGTCGATTGCAAATCGATGAAAGTTTAACATATGTTTCAATGTATGGGTAGTCTTCCGTCTCGTTTTCCCGGTAGGAGCCGCTAAACAGCGCCCTCACTGTTTTTGACATGCTCTCATGACTGTAAACCCGTTTCTGCCCATTTTTAATACGCGGACCTATTTTCTCGATAATTATAAAATGCGACTTTTTAGTGATTCAAATTCATGCACAGGCTTTACACTTTTATTTAAGCTATAATTCGCTACTCTTTCTGATTATTAGTCCAAAGAGCAGCCCATTATACCTCAAAAACTTTCTGTATTTTACCGGAACTCAGTAGGGTTGCACAAATGGCGCATTGATTTAGTGGTGTGCTCCTTTCAAGGGTTTCTGATGTTCATAAAATTTAATTCTTTTATCTTTTTCTTGAAATATAAAATGTTTTGAGTAAAACGCTCGAAACAGAATTGCTCTGGACATTCACTTCAAGAGAAATTCCTTTCAAAGTTACATGGTGGATTCCGAAAATAGGCAAATTTTCAACATTTTGACCATTCATGCTTACTCTTCTATATTTGCATTAAATTCCAATTCTCTAGATAGTTTTTGACCTTCCATCTGATGAAATTCGGTTTTAAATGAGAGTAAATCACGTTTCACAATTGCATGGGTCTACTGTTAATGATTTATAACAATCACCCCCCCGCCCATATAAAACCAAGATTTGGCAGCTTTAAAAGGCACGCACCGATTTGTCACCTTAAGCCCAAATTGCTTTAAATCCAAGAAATCTTGTTTTCACACAATTTGTGGCAATTTCTTGAACTTTGAAGGCCTCTGGGGGAATAATCTTAGCACGACTTGCATCTAAAACGCATTAAATATATTCACTAACATATAAACTATCTATTTAAATCGCAAACACTGCAATTTAATCAAAAGCCATTTCAATTTTGGCCGAATCTCTGAAAAGCACGGTTTTACTCCTAGGCCCTTCGAAGGGCGCACACCACTAAATAATTGCCCCATTGAAATACGTGTAAAAACACCAGTTTTATTTGCTCATTTTGAGGCCTTTTCGGCACATTCTGAGAAATTTAAGGATAACCAGTCGATTGCAAATCGATGAAAGTTTAACATATGTTTCAATGTATGGGTAGTCTTCCGTCTCGTTTTCCCGGTAGGAGCCGCTAAACAGCGCCCTCACTGTTTTTGACATGCTCTCATGACTGTAAACCCGTTTCTGCCCATTTTTAATACGCGGACCTATTTTCTCGATAATTATAAAATGCGACTTTTTAGTGATTCAAATTCATGCACAGGCTTTTACACTTTTATTTAAGCTTATAATTCGCTACTCTTTCTGATTATTAGTCCAAAGAGCAGCCCATTATACCTCAAAAACTTTCTGTATTTTACCGGAACTCAGTAGGGTTGCACAAATGGCGCATTGATTTAGTGGTGTGCTCCTTCAAGGGTTTCTGATGTTCATAAAATTTAATTCTTTTATCTTTTCTTGAAATATAAAATGTTTTGAGTAAAACGCTCGAAACAGAATTGCTCTGTGACATTCACTTCAAGCGAAATTCCCTTTCAAAGTTACATGGTGGATTCCGAAAATAGGCAAATTTTCAACATTTTGACCATTCATGCTTACTCTTCTATATTTGCATTAAATTCCAATTCTCTAGATAGTTTTTGACCTTCCATCTGATGAAATTCGGTTTTAAATGAGAGTAAATCACGTTTCACAATTGCATGGGTCTACTGTTAATGATTTATAACAATCACCCCCCCCCCCATATAAAAACCAAGATTTGGCAGCTTTAAAAGGCACGCACCGATTTGTCACCTTAAGCCCAAATTGCTTTAAATCCAAGAAATCTTGTTTTCACACAATTTGTGGCAATTTCTTGAACTTTGAAGGCCTCTGGGGGAATAATCTTAGCACGACTTGCATCTAAAACGCATTAAATATATTCACTAACATATAAACTATCTATTTAAATCGAAAAAACTGCAATTTAATCAAAAGCCATTTCAATTTTGGCCGAATCTCTGAAAAGCACGGTTTTACTCCTAGGCCCTTCGAAGGGCGCACACCACTAAATAATTGCCCCATTGAAATACGTGTAAAAACACCAGTTTTATTTGCTCATTTTGAGGCCTTTTCGGCACATTCTGAGAAATTTAAGGATAACCAGTCGATTGCAAATCGATGAAAGTTTAACATATGTTTCAATGTATGGGTAGTCTTCCGTCTCGTTCCCGGTAGGAGCCGCTAAACAGCGCCCTCACTGTTTTTGACATGCTCTCATGACTGTAAACCCGTTTCTGCCCATTTTTAATACGCGGACCTATTTTCTCGATAATTATAAAATGCGACTTTTTAGTGATTCAAATTCATGCACAGGCTTTACACTTTTATTTAAGCTATAATTCGCTACTCTTTCTGATTATTAGTCCAAAGAGCAGCCCATTATACCTCAAAAACTTTCTGTATTTTACAGGAACTCAGTAGGGTTGCACAAATGGCGCATTGATTTAGTGGTGTGCTCCCTTCAAGGGTTTCTGATGTTCATAAAATTTAATTCTTTTATCTTTTCTTGAAATATAAAATGTTTTGAGTAAAACGCTCGAAACAGAATTGCTCTGTGACATTCACTTCAAGAGAAATTCCTTTCAAAGTTACATGGTGGATTCCGAAAATAGGCAAATTTTCAACATTTTGACCATTCATGCTTACTCTTCTATATTTGCATTAAATTCCAATTCTCTAGATAGTTTTTGACCTTCCATCTGATGAAATTCGGTTTTAAATGAGAGTAAATCACGTTTCACAATTGCATGGGTCTACTGTTAATGATTTATAACAATCACCCCCCCCGCCCCCCTATAAAACCAAGATTTGGCAGCTTTAAAAGGCACGCACCGATTTGTCACCTTAAGCCCAAATTGCTTTAAATCCAAGAAATCTTGTTTTCACACAATTTGTGGCAATTTCTTGAACTTTGAAGGCCTCTGGGGGAATAATCTTAGCACGACTTGCATCTAAAACGCATTAAATATATTCACTAACATATAAACTATCTATTTAAATCGAAAAACTGCAATTTAATCAAAAGCCATTTCAATTTTGGCCGAATCTCTGAAAAGCACGGTTTTACTCCTAGGCCCTTCGAAGGGCGCACACCACTAAATAATTGCCCCATTGAAATACGTGTAAAAACACCAGTTTTATTTGCTCATTTTGAGGCCTTTTCGGCACATTCTGAGAAATTTAAGGATAACCAGTCGATTGCAAATCGATGAAAGTTTAACATATGTTTCAATGTATGGGTAGTCTTCCGTCTCGTTTTCCCGGTAGGAGCCGCTAAACAGCGCCCTCACTGTTTTTGACATGCTCTCATGACTGTAAACCCGTTTCTGCCCATTTTTAATACGCGGACCTATTTTCTCGATAATTATAAAATGCGACTTTTTAGTGATTCAAATTCATGCACAGGCTTTACACTTTTATTTAAGCTATAATTCGCTACTCTTTCTGATTATTAGTCCAAAGAGCAGCCCATTATACCTCAAAAACTTTCTGTATTTTACCGGAACTCAGTAGGGTTGCACAAATGGCGCATTGATTTAGTGGTGTGTGCGTTTCAAGGGTTTCTGATGTTCATAAAATTTAATTTTTTATCTTTTTCTTGAAATATAAAATGTTTTGAGTAAAACGCTCGAAACAGAATTGCTCTGTGACATTCACTTCAAGAGAAATTCCTTTCAAAGTTACATGGTGGATTCCGAAAATAGGCAAATTTTCAACATTTTGACCATTCATGCTTACTCTTCTATATTTGCATTAAATTCCAATTCTCTAGATAGTTTTTGGACCTTCCATCTGATGAAATTCGGTTTTAAATGAGAGTAAATCACGTTTCACAATTGCATGGGTCTACTGTTAATGATTTATAACAATCCCCCCCCCCCCCCCCGCCCATATAAAACCAAGATTTGGCAGCTTTAAAAGGCACGCACCGATTTGTCACCTTAAGCCCAAATTGCTTTAAATCCAAGAAATCTTGTTTTCACACAATTTGTGGCAATTTCTTGAACTTTGAAGGCCTCTGGGGGAATAATCTTAGCACGACTTGCATCTAAAACGCATTAAATATATTCACTAACATATAAACTATCTATTTAAATCGAAAAACTGCAATTTAATCAAAAGCCATTTCAATTTTGGCCGAATCTCTGAAAAGCACGGTTTTACTCCTAGGCCCTTCGAAGGGCGCACACCACTAAATAATTGCCCCATTGAAATACGTGTAAAAACACCAGTTTTATTTGCTCATTTTGAGGCCTTTTCGGCACATTCTGAGAAATTTAAGGATAACCAGTCGATTGCAAATCGATGAAAGTTTAACATATGTTTCAATGTATGGGTAGTCTTCCGTCTCGTTTTCCCGGTAGGAGCCGCTAAACAGCGCCCTCACTGTTTTTGACATGCTCTCATGACTGTAAACCCGTTTCTGCCCATTTTTAATACGCGGACCTATTTTCTCGATAATTATAAAAATGCGACTTTTTAGTGATTCAAATTCATGCACAGGCTTTACACTTTTATTTAATCTATCATTCGCTACTCTTTCTGATTATTAGTCCAAAGAGCAGCCCATTATACCTCAAAAACTTTCTGTATTTTACCGAACTCAGTAGGGTTGCACAAATGGCGCATTGATTTAGTGGTGTGCTCCTTCAAGGGTTTCTGATGTTCATAAAATTTAATTCTTTTTTATCTTTTTCTTGAAATATAAAATGTTTTGAGTAAAACGCTCGAAACAGAATTGCTCTGTGACATTCACTTCAAGACAAATTCCCTTTCAAAGTTACATGGTGGATTCCGAAAATAGGCAAATTTTCAACACTTTGACCATTCATGCTTACTCTTCTATATTTGCATTAAATTCCAATTCTCTAGATAGTTTTTTTTTTTTTTTCTGATGAAATTCGGTTTTAAATGAGAGTAAATCACGTTTCACAATTGCATGGGTCTACTGTTAATGATTTATAACAATCACCCCCCGCCCATATAAAAACCAAGATTTGGCAGCTTTAAAAGGCACGCACCGATTTGTCACCTTAAGCCCAAATTGCTTTAAATCCAAGAAATCTTGTTTTCACACAATTTGTGGCAATTTTGAACTTTGAAGGCCTCTGGGGAATAATCTTAGCACGACTTGCATCTAAAACGCATTAAATATATTCACTAACATATAAACTATATATTTAAATCGAAACTACTGCAATTTACTCAACAGCCATTTCAATTTTGGCCGAATCTCTGAAAAGCACGGTTTACTCCTAGGCCCTTCGAAGGGCGCACACCACTAAATAATTGCCCCATTGAAATACGTGTAAAAACACCAGTTTTATGTGCTCATTTTGAGGCCTTTTCGGCACATTCTGAGAAATTTAAGGATAACCAGTCGATTGCAAATCGATGAAAGTTTAACATATGTTTCAATGTATGGGTAGTCTTCCGTCTCGTTTTCCCGGTAGGAGCCGCTAAACAGCGCCCTCACTGTTTTTGACATGCTCTCATGACTGTAAACCTGTTTCTGCCCAGTTTTTAATCCGGGGACCTATTTTCTCGATAATTATAAAATGCGACTTTTTTAGTGATTCAAATTCATGCACAGGCTTTACACTTTTATTTAAGCTATAATTGCTACTCTTTCTGATTATTAGTCCAAAGAGCAGCCCATTATACCTCAAAAACTTTCTGTATTTTACCGAACTCAGTAGGGTTGCACAAATGGCGCATTGATTTAGTGGTGTGCTCCTTCAAGGGTTTCTGATGTTCATAAATTTAATTCTTTTATCTTTTTTCTTTGAAATATAAAATGTTTTGAGTAAAACGCTCGAAACAGAATTGCTCTGTGACATTCACTTCAAGAGAAATTCCTTTCAAAGTTACATGGTGGATTCCGAAAATAGGCAAATTTTCAACATTTTGACCATTCATGCTTACTCTTCTATATTTGCATTAAATTCCAATTTCTAGATAGTTTTGACCTTCCATCTGATGAAATTCGGTTTTAAATGAGAGTAAATCACGTTTCACAATTGCATGGGTCTACTGTTAATGATTTATAACAATCACCCCCCCGCCCATATAAAAACCAAGATTTGGCAGCTTTAAAAGGCACGCACCGATTTGTCACCTTAAGCCCAAATTGCTTTAAATCCAAGAAATCTTGTTTTCACACAATTTGTGGCAATTTCTTGAACTTTGAAGGCCTCTGGGGGAATAATCTTAGCACGACTTGCATCTAAAACGCATTAAATATATTCACTAACATATAAACTATCTATTTAAATCGAAAAACTGCAATTTAATCAAAAGCCATTTCAATTTTGGCCGAATCTCTGAAAAAGCACGGTTTTACTTCTATAGTCTTCTGAAGGGCGCACACCACTAAATAATTGCCCCATTGAAATACGTGTAAAAACACCAGTTTTATTTGCTCATTTTGAGGCCTTTTCGGCACATTCTGAGAAATTTAAGGATAACCAGTCGATTGCAAATCGATGAAAGTTTAACATATGTTTCAATGTATGGGTAGTCTTCCGTCTCGTTTTCCCGGTAGGAGCCGCTAAACAGCGCCCTCACTGTTTTTGACATGCTCTCATGACTGTAAACCTGTTTCTGCCCATTTTTAATACGCGGACCTATTTTCTCGATAATTATAAAATGCGACTTTTTTAGTGATTCAAATTCATGCACAGGCTTTACACTTTTATTTAAGCTTATAATTCGCTACTCTTTCTGATTATTAGTCCAAAGAGCAGCCCATTATACCTCAAAACTTTCTGTATTTTACCGGAACTCAGTAGGGTTGC